>NW_009943260.1:154554-154978 GCF_000696875.1 Nestor notabilis
CCCCACCCCGTTTTGTGTATAACTTTGTAACTACCATCCTGATACATAATTTGAATATTTCAGAATAGAATCATGGAAAAACAGATTGAAGGGATCTCAAGGATCATCTGGCCCAACCTGTCTTGTCAAAGGCACAGTTTAGAGAACATGGCCCGGCACCCTGTCCAGCTGAATCATGAAAGTGTCCAACAGCAGGGAATCCACCACTTCCCTCATGAGAAGGAAGTCTGGGGACAGGTGATGAGCCAACAGAGAGTTTGTAGGTCAGGGTCAAAAGCAGAACAGTGATGGGGGACGTTACTGTGGGGATCTGTTACAGACCGCCTGATCAAGAGGATTCTGTGGATGAAGCGCTCTACAGTCAGATAGGAGCAGCCTCATGCTTGCAGGCCCTTGTCCTCGTGGGGGCCTCCAACCATTCTGG
>NW_009943260.1:155316-155523 GCF_000696875.1 Nestor notabilis
TGTTACTGATAATTGAAATAACTGCAATTCCGACTAAAAGGAAGTGTGGCAGGAGGGCCAGGAGACCTCCATGGAGGGATAAGGAGCTGCTGAGGAAACTTAGAGGAGAAAAAAGAAGCTCATAGAAGGTGGTAGCAAGGACAGGCAGCCTGGGAAGAATACAGGGATATTATCCGGGAAGCTGGGGACCAGGTTAGGAAAGCTAAG
>NW_009943261.1:0-4482 GCF_000696875.1 Nestor notabilis
GGGGGGGAAGTGGGAAGGCATCATTTTCAAATTAGAAGATATTTTTTTTAGGGAAACAGAACCAAATAGGCTCCTTGTGAGAAAGATGTGAGCTGCCTAAACTGAGAAACCGTCCCACCTTTGAAAGCTCCCAAGTCCCAAAATTATTTTATTAAAAAGGACATTAAGGACCAAATTTCTGACAATGTTGTTATGGCAACAGAAATAGTTAGGTGGCAACGTGAGTATCCAGAACGTCAGGGCTATAGGAAACCAGCAAAATAAGCACCGTGTTGTATTTGGAAAAACAAATCGAATGGTGGTGGCCAAGTCTTATACTTATTTCATTCAGTGAAATGCCTATTTTCATCTGTCCGGCCATGCCGGCGGTGCCTTAACGAAGGTGCCAGCAAGGCACTGCAATATTTATTGCCCTTAAATGCAACCTGAGTTCTCAGTTTGCTTTTTTTTCCCGTTGATGTACTGGAAGAAGGATGTTTCCTTAGGTTTTATATTCACTGCTTCTTCAGTGCCTTCAACTTTTGTGGTTTTTTTTTTTGCTGCCTTTCTGTAGGGACACATGCTCCAATCCCTTTTTGTCCCTGCGCTCCCTACCTCGCCTGTCACACGACCGTCGGCAATCCCCCCATCCAAACAGCCGAACGTGCTCCTCTTAAACCTCTGTGATATTAAAATTTCACCACCGCTTTCATTTCCCTTGAGCCGAGGGATCCCTGAAACCGCAGCCCCCTCTCCCCTAGTT
Organism: Nestor notabilis; assembly: GCF_000696875.1. NCBI lineage: Eukaryota > Metazoa > Chordata > Aves > Psittaciformes > Psittacidae > Nestor > Nestor notabilis. The sequence continues at coordinate 743 of NW_009943261.1, forward strand.
TAGAAACAGCCAAGGTATTTGGGAAGCTCGCGGTCCCTACTGTAACATGCTTCAGGGACCTTTTGTACAGCAGCCGAACAGGATGAATTTGCCAAGTTTCAAATTTCAGGGGCAGGCAAGACATTTGTAAGTCGGTGTTTTTGTTATTCTGAAAAAGTTCTTTGATTCTTTGATTTGCAGGCTTTTCCCCCTTTCTTTTTCTTTTTCTTTTTTTCCCCCCTTTTATTTCCTTACATTTAATAAAAAGGAGATGGAGTGTGACATTAAGCAATTTTACAGCATTAGCAGCTTTGGGCTGTAAACAAAGACAAACGAATCCCGCTTACTTTCAGTCTTAGAAGTTTGCTGTCAGTTGGTCCTAGGCTGGGGACTCGATCCTATGGGATGTTATTCAAGCAAAACACGGCTTGAAGTCTCGGAGACTTGTGTCTGAGTAAGTACCCTGGAACCAGCCCCTCTGCCTGCTGGAAAAGAGAAGTGCTGGGTATCTCCTCTTAAAGACTTTTTTCTGCAGTCGCACACTTCATCCTAACGCTTTTGATTTGGGATTGCTTTGAGATTGCCTTGAGATTGCCTTGCTAAGACAGTGTTTTCAATCCAAAAGCTGGGGACCAAAAGGGAAATCAATGTTTTTTTGAGTAAGGCTGTTTTATTATTCTTTGTTAGATTTTTTTTTTTTTTACACTTTAAAAAAAATCTCCTTCTCCAAATGAAACAAACCAAAAAACCTTTTATCGAAGCATCTGATTTTAATTTGATGTGATTTTGGTTTCAAGGTTCCTGAAAAAAATTAAAACATATTCCCCCACTGTCTCAAGCTTCAATTTTTAGCATTTTACAATGTAAGATTACTTGACATTATTTAATTGGACATGAGGGTGTAATACAGGAATTTCCGTTATGTGATGGATTAATTGTTTTCCTAATACTTTAAAGGCTGAGATCCAAACATTTTTCCATTCTATTGCAAAATTAACTGCAATAAATCTGTCAGACCCAATTATTCATTTAAAACATTCCACACTGATTAAATCTGCACATTTGCCTGCGTGCGAGGGAAAGCGAGGGAGAGGAGGTGTGTGCGGAGGGGGCACCCCAGGTTTGCTCCCTCTTCTTCTCAAAACGGCAGCAGTGCTAGAAAGAAGTCCTTTAAACTTACCCTGGAAAATGTGGTTAGCTATATAGTCTAAGGAGAGGATGAGCATACGTGGATGCAGGTCCCTGAGCCTCCCTGCTGTCCCTCTTCCTTGCTGCCAGGACTGGACAGGCAGAAACGTCATATTTGGGTGTTTGATGCTGCTTGAAAAGATCCCATTTTACTTCTGGCTTGGGTGCTTTTTTGATTTCTTATTTATTTTTCTTAAGTTTGTTGATGTTTTCAAAGTCTCTAAACAAAGTCAGATGTGTTAACAGTCTTATTAACAATGTTAAAATGGAATTAACAGCTTGTGGATACCTCTGGAGTACAATAGCATGTCAGCCTACCCTGCCCCCTTATAAATCGCGTCCCGCTGTCTTCCTTTTGTTTCGTGCCCAATCAGCAAACTAAAGTTTTGTTGAGACAGAAGGGCAGTTCAAGTGTTCCTGCTCCGGTGGAGGGAGGAGCGGCGGTGGGGTTCCTCCTCAGCCCCAGCGAGGCCCCTGCACAAGCGGGGAGAGGGACCGACCCCCAAACCTGCAGGCAGGGCTCTGCTGACCCGCCTGCCTCCCTGACCTCTGCCGTGCTGTTTTGTCAGTTTAAAAGGCTTCGCCGAGGTTGTAGTTTACTTTTATGGGCCTTTCAGCGCGCCTACAAGAGCTTTTGTTTATTTAAGATGTAGCGCAGTTCAGATTTCTATTAATCTTCATATAACTTCAGTGGCTTCGCTGCTTCCATAAAGCTTCGTCACTGAAATGGTGCCGCGCCTGGTGGTGGGCAGCCAGCATCAGCTGGGTAATTACAGCAGGTTTGGGGCATTTCAGAAATGATTTGCCTCTGAAAGTGGAAATTTGCACCAGCACACCCTGTTCTTTGACTCCATTTCACCATAGTTTGTGTTCTGCACCAAGGAAAGGCTTTTATTTTACCTTCTACTCCCTCAAGTTTACTTCTTGCAGTCAAAATCTTTAGAAACATCACCCAGCTGATTTCAGCTTTAAATGCAAAATGAGATCTATTTTTTTTCATGTGGCTAGAATCACCCCGGCTTAATTTGCATAGAAAATTTATGTAAAATGAGAGTCATTCCCCATAAAGAAAACACTTATATGTTTTGCTTTATGGTAATGATATTTTCACTCCTTTCATCCAACAGTCTCCAAGTATTTAAAATTCCACCTAGAAGGACACAGCGCTACCAGGCAGACACACATTTCAAGCCCTGTTACCGGTCGGAAAACTGCAAGACACAATTGCAGTTTGCTGTTTGCCCCAGGACTGCAAAACACTTGCCAGCCCAAAAGAGAGAAAGTCATCCCTTTTGTAGGGGAAAGCAGGCCTGGCTGGCCCCACACACTGCCCCAGCACCACCCATCCCACCCTGCTCCAGCTCCTGGAGACAGACAGAGTACTCGCTCTTGGGAGATATGCCTGCTCATGATGTTCAGGAACAGGCAGTTGCTGTGTCAAAAGGCTGCTATCCAGAGCCATAGTTTTGTCTCTGACAGCCCCACGTGCTGTGCCCTTTCTGAAATAGTTTGGCCGAGCTGGGCTATACTTTTCCCTCACTTTCCTTGTGCTCCCTGGTGTTGGTTCCCGCTGTGTCCCCACGTGCATCCCTCAGCCCATGGTGCTTTGCGTTTGCTTTCCGTGGGGATAGCAGAGGGATGTTTGGTTTCCAGCCACGGAGCCGCAGCCGAGCTGCCTGGCCCTGCTTCCCTCAGACCCCTCTGATGTGTGCACATCTCTCAAACCGCAGCCAAAAACCCTGCTGCTCTCCCTGCCCTTCCGTTTACACAGCTGTTCTGTAAGTGGAGAAGACGATACCAAATGCAGTGCAAACTGATCAGTAGCCCATCCTGACTCCACTCCGGTGCACACTGAGCATGGCTCATCCTTGCCATAACATGAAAATGTTTACCCTTTCTGAGGATTGTGACTCCAAGAAAGTATTTAGTGATGAGGATTAAGTTCAATTCATTATTTTCTTACTTAACTGCTACAAAAACTCTCTCACAGGGAAACTTGTGCGAGTTTTGCACTTATAAAAACCTTTATCTAGTCTTAATAATGAAAAAGAAAAAAGAAAGAAAAAACAGGGTGATAAAGGCTAAATTATACAAGAATAAAATTTATGTTATTTATAATATAGCTCACTTTACCATGTTGTGAAAATACTATATTTAATAGGCCATCCAACAATATTCTAGTAATCCAGCTTATTTTTAATGATGTCCTGTGCCTATTTTTACACTACAAAGGTTTTACATGACTTCAAAATTCTGCAGATAAAAAGATATATTTTCATCTTACTTTAAATCTTATGAAACTGATGAACAAAGAAAAATTTGTAACCAGGTGCCGGTTTATTTATAAAGAAAAAAAAGAAGTGGCCATTTTGGGGAAGTGTATTCATTTTTAAGCAACACGTGCTGAGAGAACAAACACGTCTTTTGTCTGACTACGAGGAAGTTCATAAATAGATGTCGTGTTTGTTGAGAAAATATTTTTTGTTGATGGAAATTGTGGATTGCAACAATTATGTTAATACTTTGCATTTGTTGTCATCTTCCAGAAATAGGGCATCTCAAAAATAAGCATT
>NW_009943261.1:4513-66039 GCF_000696875.1 Nestor notabilis
GTGTAGGGATGCTGAGGCGAGCTCTGCCTGTCGCCCTCTGCACCCTGGTGCTGCACTTGCCATCGGCAATCCTCATCACCTGGGATATAGCCCACCCATCAATTATATATACAGTGCTTCTGTTATTATTTCTGTAAATCTCCTTTATTTAGCGGTGGATTAACAGCAATGGAGCAGTGTCTGAGGGGTGCAGAGTAGCAGGGGAGTCCTCCTGGATTACCTTTATGGGGCCCCAGAGCCCAACCACTGGAGGTGCCGAGACCTTCCCAGTGGAGTGGCTTCAGCAGAATCGTGGCTTGCCCGCTTCAGGCCCTGATGTCATTCTGTTTTACAGAGGCTTGCTCTTGTGTGCTGGTTTTCCAGATTCCTTGACCTACACTTTCATTTATGTTATTATGCAGACATCATCTTCCTGCTAGACACCTACTGAAAGGAGATTTAAGAATAATCACATTTCCATCTTTTTATTTCTATTCTTTGTAATTTGTAGCAAATTCATATGAAATATTTCTATTTTGTGGAAAATAGTGCTGTCTGTTTGCTTTTAACATATGGCAGTTTTGTCTATATAACTATGTGGAAATTCATTATATGTATTGTCTTCTTGGTGAGCTCTCGGTAATGCCTGCAGGAGTTGTGTGAGTTTTCTGAAAGGAGAGCCCCAGAAACTACACAACAAATTTAAAAAAGGAAAGAACAAGCAAACTTAATGCCACTGATTTAAAAGCAGTTTTAAGTAAGAGGATATATTACCTATTTGCTCATCCATTTGGGTCCAAATAATCCTGCTACAAAAATGTACTGCAGAAATTGGAGCATGAGAGCAGAGCAGAGCCAAAGAAGTGTTACATTATGAATCCAGAAAAATGTACCCATGTATAACATACTGTGAATGCAAAGAGATCTATTGAAGGTAAAATCAGGATACTGTAAAAAAATCTTTCTAGGATTAGGCCTTGATACAAACATCTCTATTTGAAGGAAGCTATGATACTATACAGTATGATGCTATCTTTTATTTAAGTCTAAAACTAGTAATTTGTATTTTGGGGGCATATAAAAAATCTTGGGAGCTTATTCCAGCTGTTGGAGGTAGACAGGGTGGGAAGGAGGACTCTGTTTTAGTGAAGAGTGGCTATGCAAGAGAGGTGGTGGTCACTTGTTGGCCAGAGCAGAGGATGGGGCAGATGCAAACCCCTTGGAGAAGCCCCTTGCCCAAGACCTCAGAAAAGGCCCGTGAATGTCCATTTCCCTCCTCTGCAGGAAAAGAAACCCCGTGGCTTTGGGGCAGGAGGAGAGTGTGGCTTTGGCAGGTGCTGATTTGGGGGTTTCTGATCCTTTGGGTGAGCTGCAATATAGCTGGGCTATCATGGGGATTGGGGTATGTGTTGAGGGCAGAAGCTGCCAAGGATCAGAATTTCCATCTTTCCTGGAAAGCAGAAGAGGCACCTTGACACAGAAAGCACCGTCCTCAGTGGTGGGACACAAAGACTTTGAGCACCAGATGTCATCTTTTGTCAGCCTGCCTGGTGCTCAGCCAGGTGGAGGAAGGCAGTCAGACCAAACTTAAAAACTACTGGGGACTTGGCCAGAGTATTCCTGAGGTTCACTTCTAAACTGAAAACCCACCTGGCTAAGTTTTCCAAAGCAAATAGTTGTGTTTGTATGGTGTTTTCTGTCTCAGGCAATTTATTTGTTTACCTTTTCTGTGGCAGGCAGGTTTTATTGAAGATACCCTGCAGGTTAACTACTTGCAGGTGACTTCAGTTTGAGGGGGTTCTGCCCCTGGAGGGAGGTTCAGTGAGGCGTCCAGAGGGAGGTCTGTTGAGAGCCAAGGAGGATGTGTTTCATGCCCAGGAGGGGCTCCCATAGGGCGGATGCAAGTGAACAGTAGCTTGGGAAAGGAGCTAAGGGAGGTTGTGGGTGCCAAAAAGGGACTTTGGCTTCCCCAAGTCAACTGAAGAGTCATATCACATCGATTCTTTACTAGCATTGTATTTTCATGAACTCATACTAGGAAATGCCATCTCAAAACGTTTGAGCTATATAGGTATACTATAGAAAGGTTTTTCCATAAAGGTATAATACAGTAATATAAAAGTCACAAGACGCATTTTGGATATGCAATGCCTCTAATTCCATGTGCTTTCCTATTGCAAGCTGATTTTTAAATTGGGAAACTGGGGAAAACCTTGCAAATGAGACTGCTGGTTTATTTATTTATTTGTTTCATCTCAGCTGAGACAGATGGGATTCTCGGATCATGCACTGTTAAGCCTTCCTTTGGAATTCGCGCCACCGTGGCCACAGAGCCCAGATGGTGCTTAAATCTGTCATTTTTTAACAACCCGACTTTCTTAATTTTATATCCAAACACATTGAGCATTCAAAGTGATTAATTACTGTCCAGATATGTCTGTGCTGCAGCAATTTACTTGCGTGTGCCAAAGATCATTTCGTTCTCAGGTAGGTAGTTTGGTGAGGGCTGGGCGGGTGGCAAGAAGCTCACCGGCAGAAACTTTACATTGGAGGTAGCAGCATGGTGCTGCTGGTATCATCCTCCACAGCGGTGGCTTAGCAAAAAGTTTCCGTAAGTAAAGCAGAATTTTGGTGCACATGGATATTTCACAGCTTCCGGGGAGGATTTGCGCAATTGCCATATAAGCTTCAGTCTCACCAAATCTTCTGTTTCCCATCAAAAGGGAAGCTTTTGATGCCTGACAAATACCAACATTATGTTTTCAGGATGTGGCACAGACAGATTTATAACAGCCAAGTGTTTAGTAAGAGAAAGCTGAAGGGTTTTCTTCAAAAAGCTCCAGAGCTTTCAGGAACTAAATAATCAAACTACTATAATTCTTCAGAATCAGATGTTTCTCTGGTGACTTCTCCTCAATTTTCATTTCAAAGTGGTCTTTCTTCTGGAAGAGTTTAAATATTATTTGCAAGTCCAACACTTGCATTAGTTGTCATGTTTGCAGCAGGCTGCTACCAATTCCTTCATTTCTGGAAATGAGGGAAGAAGTGATGCTGCATGATCTGTGCAGCTTTAGCTCTAGCTTTACAACAGACAACAGTATAGGCTGTCAAAATCCTTGAACTGCTGCTGCTATTCTCTTGACTGAGCACTATTGGACAACTATCTTAAGGTTATTTTTGGATGTTACTGCATATTGTTTATTTGGTTATGTGGGTTTGGTGCAGGTGGAAGTGCAGCTTTCCCAGAAGTGGGAGCTTCTTCTGTGTGCCTGGAACTTCCCTCCCCTTTGCGAAGGAATTGTAGTGCTTGTGCTATCTTAACCACTGGCAAAGCAAATGTCTAACTCTTTCCATTACTGAGAGACACTGGGTAGCATCAGGCTGTGCCAATCCTTCTTCATGCAGTCTTTATACCTTGTACAGTCTTAATTGTTAGCACCACTGTTTCATATTTCACCCATCCATGCGCACCACCACTGAGGACCAGTTCATGGGAAATAAAAACCCCCAAGTTGCTCAAGAGTGATTTGCATTTATCTGAGGACTAAAAGTTTAGCAGTGATGAATTTTGGTTCTTCTTAAAAACCTAGAGAAAGAAGTAGTCCTCACCATATTAACACAATTAAAAGGAAAATTTACTTCTAGGAAAGAGATCTCTTTTTTCTCCCACTTTCCTGGAATCCGCATAGAATGAGGTAAATGTAAGTAGTCGGATAATCAGACACCACTGGCCAAATGTGTGGTAGGAGGTTTTGAGGAGTACCTCTACTAAAATGAAAATGTGCTGACTGTGAAACACAAGCAATAGTCAAAGACTTGAAAAGCTAAAGTGTAGTGTTTGAAGGAGTGACTTCTGTGGTGAAAAGAGTTAGCTAGATTTTATTGTTTCCTTGAAAATAAGTGTCCTACTAGCTGCACATGCTTGGAGATTTTGCTACTAAATATATAGGTATTTAAAAACTGAGTTTAGACAAATACATGTATAAAGTGAATTTGCGTCTATAATAAAGTGAATGTGTTATATTCGTGTTGATAAATGTGTGTGTGTGAGTGTATAATCAGTCTGAACATTCCCATTTTGAAACATGCTGTAGTTTCTGTTATTTAACACACTGCCATAGAAGGCTTTTGTTCCAAGAGCACTACATCTTGGTACGGACATTTCCCCTGTTAACTTTCAGTTGAATTTAATTACTGTTAGTAATTACTGACTGGCAGTCACTGGTGCAAAATTGATAATTAATATTAAACAGTGAATGTGCAGGATTAAAGAACAGAAGTGCTTTCTTGAGGTGAGAGGTGCCTCAGCACCGAAGCCCAGTGCTGTGTCCCAGCATCACCTCTGGAGCAGTGAACATCACCTCTTTCACATCCAAATATTCCAGCTTATAACACAGTCCAGGAGGTCTTACAGTAATTATAGGAAGTTGCAGCAGTGCTTTGACATTTGCTTTTGGTTTATGATTTAATAAGGCAGGAGAAGGCTGAGTGGGCTCTGGTTTTTAGGAGGAGAGATTTATTGGCTTTCTGGGCCAGGGAGTTTGAGTTACTGTGTGTTTCCTCACTCTCTTACTGGTGATACTGGTATTGTACATGACATGTTTCGGACAGACTAAGAGTGCTAGTTAGGAAGGATTTTTTCTGTCCTTTCTGGTTTGTAGTCTATCATATACCAAGAAGTGCGCTCGATGACACCTTCTGTAGCATCGAAGTGTTACATTAATTTTTATGTAAGTTATAAACCTGAAGTTTATGTAAATAGAACTGATAAGCCCTTAGCCTGAGCCCACTATAAAAAATAACTGCTGTGCATTGTTAGTATTAGATTAGAATAACCCTGGTTAGAATTTAATTTTTATTTTTGCTTGGATAAATAATTCACCTTGGTAGTAACTCTATAAGCTGTTAATAACAAGTATCATAAGTTTCCATTAAAGTGGATCCCAGTGGTGTTGTAGGAGTTTATCCCTTCACTAAGAAGATTCGGTTCTCTCCTCAGCTTGCTTATGAGTATCATAATACTTAAATTTCGGTAACCTATTAAATCATCAGCAGTTACTTCTGCACGTCCTAGGTGCCCTAAAACATAATAATCAGAATTTCATAGACAATGAAGGTGACAGTTTGGTGGCATTTTTTTGCCCTCTTTAATCAAATAAATAAAAATACAGGCAAATTTACATCTGTAGGTTCAACTCTGTTTTGTCCTTCCTATATGAAGCAAAATGCTTTATAGTCCATGGGAAAGTCCTGGTTCTGATTACCTTTCTTTCCAGGTAGATATAGAAAATGATGCTACCAGGTTTGTGCTTTTCACAATACTTGAGGGCAGTTTCACTGCTTTTGACACATTAATATTGTGTGTTTGATTTTGGCACAGAAATATTTGGAATATCTCTACGCCATCTTCCTTAAATCTTGTTACTCAGAGAATGACGTGGCACTGCTCACTGCCTTTTGACACTTCAAATGCCTGAGAGTATCCTCTCCTTGGAGACTACCCCTCAGGAAATCCACGGGTTTGATCTGACTACTCAGAATACACAAATCCTTCTCATGAGTAAAAGTTAAAACAGGTTATCTAATCAAAAAACCTAAAACACAATCAAAAGGATGAAACTCCCAAGATCCTGGTTTCCCATCCACCTTCAAAAAGGAGACCACTTCATCTGATTTCAAATCTATCAGCTTGCATCTTAATCACTTTAGCTTAAATGCTAAAGGACTTTCTTCCAAGCAAAATCTGTGGGTTTAGGGTAGGGTTCCCATTTTCCCAGTCCTTTGTCATATGGGATATAAAACTTTAGTAGGAAAGACTATGAAACAAGTTGCTTTTTTCTGCAGCTTACCTTAGTCATGGGGTCAAAACGTGATGAGGAGAAAGGGTACCCACCCTCAGTAGGGCTCCTCTCTCCTTCCTCTGGGATCACTTCTTCCCAGCACCCCAAATACTGGACTCTTCGGGATGCTGCTCTAATCGCAAAAAAGCTGGTTTTCACAAGTGAGTCTTTTTAACCTTTTCCTAATGAGTTCCCAAGTGCTTCTTGGCCTTAGATGTTAAAGCTTGTGTGTTTGCGATTTCCCTGGCAAGCTGCCGTTCGTAAAGAGGATATAGTGTTTTCTTGGTCCTTTGCCCAAAGTAATTTTGCAAGGAACTGTAACTGCATTTAGTACATGTCATTCATTGGAGAGAAGTCATTGTAATTGCATTTGATCACAATCAGTTTATGGCTCTTTTATCATGTTTTCATGCTGCATATCTACTCAAACATCATAGCAAAACTTAATGGCTACTGTTTTACTTCTGCGTAAAACATTTTATGGTCTTTTTGTGCAGCAGACATCAGGTTTCAATCACTGTTGCCCCATAGAGAGAGAAAAAAGTTGGATGAAGAACTATCAAAAGTCTTTAACTACATAAAATTTTATTTCAGGTCAACTTCCCATAAAAGATATTAAATGTATTTTGTGGTTTATTCTGCATGTTAACAATTTTAGAGGAGCTGCAATATTTTGGGGGAAGCAGTATGAAAGGGGGAAGTTAATTCATAGAAGATGTTTTACATTTGGGGTAGTTTTCCTTTGTAAAAGGATGGATTTGTATGTGGAAGGGGTGGCTGGAGAGTTCCGCCTTCACATTCTCACAGAGTGGCTTTAAAAGCTCACCATTGCCTCCACAGAATTCAGATTTCTAGCCTTCTGCTGAGCCTTTTTAATTATTGCTTTAAATTTTTGATGTTCCATTCATAAAACCCAGCACAATTCATGCATCTGAAATTATATCTTTTGCTGCCTGAGTGCTGCCGAAGTTCCCAGCTGAAAAGTTTAATTAAAAGGGAAACTTTGACATGCTGCTGAGAAGATTAGTTCGCATTAGAATGGCGAGATAAAAGAAAATTTACTTCTAATCTAATTAACACCAATTAAAAGATGTAAAAGAATTTGCATCGGCCAATTGTTAATTATGCATCAATTTGCCTTTCCTGTGACAAAAAAAGCAGAACGTGACCTGTTTTGTTTTAGGATACCTATAGTGTGATGATATTGCCACAGTCATTTTCCATGCGAATTGGCTACGATGGTAACACTTACTTCGCGTCATCCTGGTGCTTTGGTTTGTGCTCAAGATTTTAGTGGAAGGTTAATTCAGACTAATTGGTCTGTAGCTTGACAGCTGTATGTAGGGATGATGGAAATGCGAATAAAAATTCTGGGTTTACAGAAACTGATTGTGCATAGGTATATGCTGCTTCTCCTTAAATGTATGTACGTGATAGTTTGGAGGTGTTAGAGGGGTATGCCTGTCCACTCCAAAGTGTGAGTATGTGTTTACACATGCTTCTATTTATTTTGATTCACATCTTTTTTGAGATTACAGCTGGGACTGTCTGCTAATAAATATGGTTTTATTTCACATACTCTGACTGCTTTTACGCAGGATGTAACATTTTGGGAGAATGGTGTGGCTAGTGAGCTTCCCAGTTTGCTTCCAGGTGGAAAGCTAAAGATGTTTCATTGCTGTATGCTAGGCATTTGCTGTGAGTTTACAATGATCCTTATTTTGTAATGTGCATTTGCTTCTTTCTAATTTTGTTTTTTTTACAGATTTAAAATTTAAACTTGAGATGTCTAGTTCTGTCTAGTCCAAGCAAGACTATGCTGTTTACATTCTGTTCATACCGTACTAGAAGATGATTTTACATACAAATACCATTTTTGGTATGAACAATTAGTTTATGCTGTTTGTTGCTTGTGGCTGAATTTTCTGATTTCATATTTACTTTATTATCTTTTTTAACTCTTTTAATTATTGTCTATCTGTACAGCTGATATCATAGACAAGGTTTGCTTTCAATGTGGCAAGTCTAATGAGGTTATGAAGCTGTCAGAGCTCTGAACAGCAAGAAGGTCATATATTTCTGATAACCAACTACAGATGAAAAGAGGTGCATGCTTGGGTCAGAAAGAGCAGTTATGTTAACCCACTTTAGGAAAGTAATAAGGAAACAGAATTTTTTGGACAAGTTGCGTATTATGGGGGCGAAAGAGGACAGGAAACATATTGAAGGGAATAGAAATATTTGTGTTACAGTATCACTTGCAATCAAATGGTTGTAACAATGTCTTAATTAAGAGTTGCCCTGAACTTACTCATAATGTTCAAAAACCTAAGTAATTCTTTACCACTGTAAAAATGTATCAAGTTACTCTTCCGTTTGTCTTCTTGTTCATGTTGTGCCTTGCTGTGCTGTTCTTTAGACTTTATATTGCCTTTTGTGAAAAGCATCACAAAGGTTCTTTCTAAAGAAAACAAACCAGGAGCTAGAACATTAAGAGTACGTTATATGTTTGACCAATCACTTTTATAAAGTCTGATGCAAGTCTTTAATCTGACATCCTTGGAGAATGCTTTAGTTTTTAATATTTCTATGACCTTCTCCAGGGGACTGAAAAATTGCTTTGAAGTATCGAAGTGGTGCATGGAGTTTTAGCTGTGTGATTCCCATTAAAGTCGGTAGGAGCCAGGTAGCTAAAACTCAACACAACTATGAAAACATACTCCTTGTGCAGTGTTAAGTAGTAAAGCAATTCTGTGACATGGCAGTGACATTTTACTGCATTTGCTGGCTTTATAGATTCACTCAAGGCTTGTATTTTTTACTGGAGTTTTACTGTTCAGTGAAAATAATAAAGGAATATTCAAAAGCAGGTGTAGGCTATCCTAGTAAAAGGCACAGCTGTTGGGAAAAGCTGGCAGCTTGCATATACTTTTAAAGTGAAATGGCAAAATCAGTTTTGCAAAGTCCGAGCTCATCACCTGCATGCTGGTCACACTGTAAGCATTTGTTCGAGGTGCCTGAAAATACTTTCCGTGCTCCCAGCCCAGGGTCAAAATCAGCCCTCAGAGAACAACGGCTCTAGCAGGCGATGGGGATTTCTTAGCTCAGTCATGTCCCTGTCCAAGGAGAAAGATCAGCCAGTGCTTCACAGAGGTACTGACAGGCAAAGCAGCCATCCACAAGATAAGCCTGATCTAATTAAAACAGTTTCTTTCAATCTGAAATACCTCTCCATTTTGCAAATTTATCTACAGAATGGGCATTCAGCCTTTGAACATCAGCAAAGGCAGAGGGATTGGGGTTTGGGTTTTTTTTGCTGCCTTCCTTTATATCAGGATTGTGGGAACCTCTAAGTGGGCAAAATGGTTTTATGTGATGTTGTTTCACCTATGGACCAGGAAGATGAGACTTTTCAACGGGAACTCCAGACATTTATATTTAAGGATTGCCCTGAGGATTTGTGTTGGATAGGTCCCAAAGAAATCTCTCACCACATCTTAATCAGATATTGCCGCCAGATTCCAGGAGTATGCCTTTACATTCAGCTCATTGGCAGTAAAATTTTTAGTTTTGTCTGTCAAAGATCTTCGTCTGTTGTATTTTGTATGAGCTTCTGATTATACTCCAAACCCTGCTGCAATACGTTTTACCATGTATGAAACCTACATATATTCTTTTGTGTTGACCATAACAATCTGTCCTACATCTTTTCTAGCAAAGGCAAGCCATAAAATCAGAGGTGTTGGTCATCCTCACTAACTACCTTTCAGCCCTTCTGGATTTGTTGCTCTTGATACTTTCTAGCTATAGTGTCTGTCTGACTGAGAGCAGCTGGTTTTTTACACAAAACTCTGGTCCAGCCAAATTTATACCAAATAAGTTGCCTGGAATGTGAAAAGACAGTGTCTGCAGACAGCTCATTAATTTCCTTTTGAATTACAGATAAGTTTCTATGTCAGGTTTTCTGAAAGAGTGAGGGAAGTCTCGTTTGTTATACTAACGGAGAAGAAAATGCACTGGTATCTCCGTTCAGTCATGTCCTAAAGTACAATTATAGAGGGGCTTGATCCTCAATTATAGAACATGATTGCCCTTTTTCTAAAGAAATGCCATGCTTTTTTGACTCTGGAGCTGCATGCAGAAATCCTCAGGGTTGTCATACACCAGGAACCAGTTAGAAATAACTGGTAATTCTCTGGAGTAGTAACAATGCTTGAGAAACGAAACCATCACAATCTTTAAGCAAAACTCAATTCAAAGTTTTCCTGCCAAGGTCATCTTTTCTTTGTCCACCACTTCACAAGAAGAGCAAGCATTGAGAGGAGCTGGCAATCAGAGCTCAATTTATCTCCTCAAACTTTGGCTTTGTCCACACTGGCTTTTGTCCAGTTTGAAGTACCTTTGGAACCAGCACATCTCCTTGTTCCCCAAACCAAAACATCCTCTAAAAAAATCACAACACAATCAAGCTGTTAGGCATCTATGAAGTTTAATTTACAATAATGTAAGATGTCAGCTGTTCTATGCATCTTGCCTAAAATCAGAAAGGAGGATTTAAAGCTTCTAAATCTTGTCTTTCACAACCATGTCCAGTAGCCACCTGGTGATCTGGATGCCTTCTAATGGCATCCCTACCTGGGCCTGCTATGTCCTCCTGAGCAAGAACCAAAGCTGTCTACCATTGCTGCTGGCTGGGACTTGCTCCTCAGTGCAGTATTAGCTCACAGATGTAGCTTCTGAGAAGAGTCCTCCAAGTTGCAAGAAAAGGGTTGAATACCTGATGAGGAGTATTGTCACAAAAGGTTGTTGAGGAAATAAACTTAGAGCTATCCTATTTCTTTCATAGACAGCACTGAAGAATCAAAATCATCTCTAACTGACATGACATGCTAAGAAGTGTACAATGCTCAAAAGATAAATATAGCCATTGATATCTGACTACAGCTTCTTGATACGGCCAATGATATGCTGACATTTACATTTTCACCCAAAACTGTGAAATGTGCATGTTGCATCACATTTCCTCAGTAATTCTGCAACTTTTACAGAACTAGGAAAGTAAATTTATAGTGTTCAAGTTATAGCGTATCACGTTTTATAGCATCAAGTGGTTTGTAATTAACATGCTCATTTCAGTTTTTCTTAAGCTGAGTGAGAAATTTCCAGAATTAAGTAACATGGAGAGGTGGCAGGTAGTGTCCATGAACTAATATATCCTTTATCCCCACAGTTTTATTGTGTGAGTGAGTCTCAGAGCGGTTTGCCAGGAGCCCAAGTGCTACCCAGGGTTTTCAGAGAAAAGTGATGGTAATTCACCTTTGATGTGAGCATACAGATCCCAGAAGCTATGGGCTTCAGCATATAAAATGACCCAAAGCACAGGCAATTTATATGAATTAGATTTCCTGAGCTTCTTTGATTTTAATTTAAGTACCATTTTCAAACCTTTTGAGAAGTCCGTATTATGCAATACTGACCTATATTATTGTCATGGTTTAAGCCCAGCTGGTAACTCAGAACCACACAGCCGCTCGCTCACTCCCCCCCGTCTTCCTTCCTCCCCCCGCTCCCGGAGGGATGGGGAGGAGAATAGGAGGAATGTAACTCCCACGGGTTGAGATAACAGCACTCCAGTAACTAAGGTATAATACAAACCACTGCTGCTACCAATAATAATGATAAGAGGAATAACAAGGGAAAAGGACACAACCGCTCACCACCCGCCGACCGATACCCAGCCCGACCCGAGCAGCGATCTGGGCCTTCCGGGTAACTCCCCCCAGTTTATATACTGGGCATGACGTGCTGTGGTATGGAATACCCCTTTGGCCAGTTTGGGTCAGGTGTCCTGTCTCTGCTTCCTCCTGGCTTCCCCTCCTCCCTGGCAGAGCATGAGACTGAGAAAGTCCTTGGTCAGAGAAAACATTACTGAGCAACAACTAAAAACATCGGTGTTATCAGTGCTGTTCCCAGGCTGAAAGTCAAAACCACAGCACTGCACCAGCTACTAAGAAGGAGAAAAAATGACTGCTGTAGCTGAACCCAGGACAGTTATAGGCTCTAGACACAAGGCCAAGGACTTGCTCACATTTCCTCCCCTGCTACCCCATGCGTGTTTATACTGACAAGTTGGGAAATGTATAGTGATATTTATTGCTATCTGACAATAGAAAGTAACTTTTCTCATATAGTTAATCCAAAATGATGCTTCTGTCATTTTTAACAATACAGTGTACGTGTGTGCATCTTTGTTTGCATATTTAATTCAATGACTAGAAAATTCTTGCCCTTGATTTGCAATATGTAGTAAGCTGGTCTGAATAATAGAATAAATAATAGTATCTTTACATTAGATTTATCAGACTTTCCAAGTTTAAAGATGTAAATAGATTATGATTTTTTAATAGATAATGATTTTATTATTTATTTCTCTAATTGATAAGTATTGTGAGGTGTGCAGAGACTGAATTGAATTTTCATTAGGTACCTATCCAGGGACCAGGCTAAATGATTCTTTAAGCAGTTTGGGGGGAAAAAAATGCTCATTGAAGACTTGTTAAGTCGTGTGAGAATATGCATTAAATGCTTATCTCTCCTGTGGGTATGTAGGTATCAGCTACTTGGTTTACTGTGTGAGGTTTAATGCTTTTCTTCTAATTTCTAATGAACTTTACCACCAGACTACTTGATCATGACTAAGCCTATGAACAATGCAAATGGAATTGCCCCCTGATGGTGAGGAATGGGGCCCAGATGGCCCTTAAAAGGTGATAATTAGGAAATATAGCATATCTGAGTAGCTAGAAAGAGAGAAATTTGTTGAAGACAGTCAATCTGTTTGAAGCAATGGTCTTTCTTTTAATTATATAGATTTTCACTTAAGGCTGCTTTAAAGTAAATATTCCTAGAAAAATTTATTTGTAACTGAAAACTAGAAACCACTGTTTCAGCTTCTCCCTGCTTTAAATTCTCTGTAGAACCTTTTCATCTCATGTTGTCTTCAAAACATGATTAACAGGCTAGTTGCATGTGTTGTGGCAGTATTTTGGGTTGTAGGTATTCTGCTGCTACAAAATGGCAACAAAATGAGAAGCATCAGAGAGATTGGTGTGTTGTAAAACATATATATTACCAGAAGTCAACTGTAAACTCTACTGGATGAGAATTTGCTTGTTTCTAGAAAGATTTGTCACTGTTTTGAGTGTTTCATTGCCTTTTGGGGGTTTCATATAAAGCTCAGACTTTTATTTCTCTATTTAACTTTATAACTTTATTAAAACACTCCAATTTGGAAATACATTGTTGCTTTATATTATAGCTCAGATGCTAATGAAATAGTACCACAGGTCATTTGAGGCTTTCCATTGTAGCTCTCTTTTTACAGCTGCCTTATGAAACAAGGTTTTATGTTGTTTGTATTTGCTGTGTTGTGAGAAAATGCAAGTGGGGAAGGAACATCCATATTGCTAGCTTCTGGAAGGATATTATGGGGAAAAGAGACAACTTACTGCTAAATCTGCACCTATTAGTTCTGTAAATTTGGTAAACTCTGTACTTGAGAGGGATATGACTCAAGCACGTACCATAATTTCAGAGAACAGGTAGACACAAAGGTAGACACATATCACAGCTAGGTGCATGTCGACTATTAATTTTTTGAACATGAAATCTTGATTTGAATTCAGGTGTTGAATGCATGCCTGTGACAAGTATTTAGCAGGAAAATCTGTTGGGATGGCCTGCTTGACTCAAGCTTATGTCGTGACTCGCCATGTCAGAAATAATTCTCCAAAATAGAGGTGTATCTCGCAGACAGTGATTTGTTGTTGTGGGAGAGGACAGACATGCTGACAAAGTGGGGAAGTTCTCCGGGAAGATTATTTTTTCACCTAAAATATGTAGTTCTGTCTCATATTCTGTCCCTTAGGAAAGAGAATCATGTTCTGACCCTGTCACATTGAAATGGAAATAGAGGGCTCAGCGGTCACTGTATTGCCGGGGCCTGAAAGTGCTCTGATCGTCATCACCTATGTTAACCTCCACCTTATGTTACGGATTGTCCTCTGTTTCTAAATACATTTTCCCCAGCTTCTCCTTGGCTGAATTGGGATCATCAAAGGTCAGGTTTCTAGATCTTTAAATATCAGTGCATTACTGGTTTCTCTTCTGCTGGAGTGTCCTCTACTTATGAGGAACCAAAAACCAGTGCTAAAGGAAAGCCAGCCTATTGAGAGAGAAGCTGCAGGGAAATGTTTTTTTCCATGACTCCCTTTGATTTCCTGTCTTCCCAGTGTAAGGTACTCCAGTGCATAGAATTATATATATATTCAGTTATCACTTCTATGTCTAGAGGTCTTATTGCAGTAAGTAAAAATATTTTTATGAGTTTGAATATACTTGTAACAACTTCTTTGATGACACAGACAATATTAAATGGTAGTATTAGTAAGAAGTGTAATTAAAAAATAGTCTTTGTTGTCAGTTTGCTATAGGTTAAACTTACATTGTTATAATACATCCATAAGCTGTTCCTCAGACTGACAGCAGTTTGGGCTCTCAGATATTTTATTTAATTAAGAGTTTTGAAGTATCAAAACAAAGTCTGTGAAACTATTTCACATTTTTTAGGAGAGTTTAGAAACTAGTAGAAATTAATGTAGAAAATAACGTAAGGTGTTAAGAATAGCTCTGGCTATTCAGATCAGTATTCAAATTCAAATTAATACAATATTAGGAGACATGACTGCTGAAGTGGTAAAAAAGTATTGGATATAAGGGGGGGTGTGGAAACAGTACATAAACACACCAGATTTCATCCTCCCCAATTCACACATCACAGCATACTGTAAATAAAAGTATAACTTCAGCAAGGCCTGTGGGATTCACCACATGCCTGACCCAGGAGTGGTCTGGATCAGCGATCCCCACTGATCAGCATCCATGTCTACAGCCAGATCCAGCATGCCAGTGAGAGCTGTAGTGGCAAGAACTGCCTGTGGGTGATTTTCTGAGTGCTGGAATAGCACTGCACATTTGGATAAAAGCAGGTTAGCAAAGACATAAAAGGGTTGTTCTTTATCCTGATCATGAGTTTGCCACATGCCCATTCAAAGCAACCAGCACATACAAGTGGATGAAGTTAAAGGTATGGAAATGGAAAGGTGGTGGTTGTCTGCATGTAAGAAGCTGATTGCCTGTTTATCAGTTCTAGAAGTAACTTTCCATTTGACAAGTCATGTGCATGTCTTCCAGGAGGCTCCCACTTCTCCTTCCTTCTGTGCACCTGTGCTGCCCGTTCTGGCTGCCTGTGCCCCGTTCTCTGCCATAACGGAAGGCTTTGCTGACACTCAGTTACATCTCCCAAGCCTCCTGAGTGCTGAATTTCTTTTTACTCTGGCTGCTGTAAGCCAAACAAGTAAATCCGCTAGGCAAGATTGTGCTGCTTCCCAGCGTTTCCATAGGGTCAACATCTTGAGTTCCCTTCTGCTGTGAATGGAATAGTTGAGTTTATTCCACTGCTCTTTTGCACTTGGTTGAAGAAAAAGGGACTCTTACTGTCATTAGTGTTGTTTGTTAGCCAAAAAGAGTGGGTTTAATATCTCTATCCATCCCAGCCTACCAAGAACCTTCCAGAATGTTCCACATTCTGTCATTTACAGGTAATTTATTGCAAGTTTAATTTCACATGGCAGGAAGGAGAAGACAGAGGTGGAGGGTTGGTGCAAGGCGCTCTGATGTGATTCACTGTGCTTGTTCTGTTTATTATAATTGATTGGGAATGGTTAAAGTACGTAACAGCTGCCTGCTGTATTGTGCTGATATTTATATGGTACTTTTATATTCTGTCTGAAACCATAAGCACAAAGGGTTTCTAAAGAATTAATATAAAACTTGCTTGTAAAATTCCAAGGTTTATAGCATGATTTCTTTAGTGCAGACCTGTTTGGTTTGTGTGGGTAGATGCTGCTTAAATCTGTGCGATCCTTTCCCCTGTTTCTCTCATACAGAAAAAACTGCAGGTTTTGAAAAGTTTAAAACCTTTTACTGAGACAAACCTACCTTGTTTTGTAAGGAAGTTATTTTGAAAGTAGGTGACATGTATACATGCAAAATTAATGTGGCATAGATACCCTGAAGTACTTTAAATCACTTGATAACCAGTGGCCACTTTTCCCTAGAACCTGAAACCTTCTGGTTAGGATTAACTCTTTAGTAGCTTGCTTTTCCCTCTCAAACAGGCAGCCTAAGGCTTGATCCAGGAGATGATGCTAGTGCAAACTGGCTCAGGACCATTTTTCCCCTTTATCTGGTGACCACACTTGCCATGAGGCGGGCCTCTTCTGATACTTTCTCCGAAGCTGAATTTATGGTTTCATGTATTATATACCCAACCCTGTGTCTGTGGCTCCCAGTTTCCCGCTGCATTAATACAACCCACTGTCTGGTTGGGGGAAACATTAAGCCCTTTATTTCGTTGTAAGCCTGTGACCACTGCAAGGCTTTGTACCACCTCCATCCACCATGCTGGCCTGTCATCCAAGGGACACAATACCCTGGGGCAAAACCTGCAGCTGTTTTTAGGTGCTGGCAAACATGAATGTCTTCAAAACATCCTCTGGAGCCTCTCCCACTACTACTGTGGTCACTTCTCCAATTTCAGTGACTTCCCAGACACCACTGTATTTCAGTGCCATAAATAACATTATCCTAATGCCATCTTCTGCTGTGCATATATACTGGTCATTAACTCATTGGGGTAAACTGAAGGGATTGGGGAAAGAGAGCAAACTTATTAGGCCTGACCAGGTGGCTTTGCTAATGGCAAAGGAGGTGTGATGTGAATTTTTCCCAAGTTCTTTCTGACAGCAAGAGGTGATGGAGCTGTCTTGGCCATCTCTACTTCCAGAAAGGCTGGTCTTTCCCCAGCCCAGCTTCTTGGGACTTGCTGTGCCTTCAGGTTTGGTGTTTGGCTGTGGGAGAAGACCTTGCGACAGGTCAGCCAGACCTGCCTGTGACAAACCGAGCCTGGCTGGGGAACAAGTTTGCTTGGAGCTGTTAGCTGCATGTGGCACTGACCATTAGTCCTACCTGGTGCTGTAACCCTGCTTAGTTGCCATGCTTCAGTGTTGTGCCTGCTGGAGCACCTGAGTCTCTAATTTCCTTCTTGAATGAGGTTTTAATGAAAACCCACCTGAAACATTAAAACCCACAAGGTTTTAATATGTGTAATAATAATGCTTAATGTATTCCGGTCTTGAACTGTGGGGTCCCCACATCCAAGCTTTCCTCTGCAATCAGCTGGTCTTGAGGCTTGCCCTCTTTTAAAATAGTCATGTAGGTCTATGACTCTCAGAAAGGAAGTGTGAACAAAAGACAGCATACCACGTTTTATAATGCTGATAAATCCCAAGGGCACAGTTAGCATACTGAATGTTGACAAAAACAAGAAGAGGCAAATGCCCCTATGAGTATGGTTATTTGTGCCCGTTTTCTTTTCATGGGCTGGATTCAGCTTTAATGAAAGCATCAGTGTGCCAGGAGCATCAGAGGCTCTCCCTGCCTCTTCCCACCCCTCCCACCCCCGGTCCGGATGTTATTACACTATGCTAAGCATATTCTTTCCTGGACATTTGCAAAAGAATAGGAAGATTACCTTATTTTCATGTCTATAGCCTGCATCACAGATAACTTGTGCCCTGTTAGAAGTACTTATACTTGAGTCTGTGGTTAATCTGCACCTGCAGAAAACCTGTATTAAAGAAAGAGGCAGAAGCAGGGTGGGATTAGAGAGAGGAAGAACTAATTGATCACACAGAATGACCTCTTGGTCAGGTGGAGAAAGAGTAAGCTCCCCATCACATGCATTCTCCTTATTTTGTTTTGGTTTGTATTCAAACAGCTAACCCGTGGATTGCATACATGAAAATAGGAGACTAGGAATTCACACTTTAGGAAAGGAGCAAAGCTGCCTGCTTTAACACTGTGCTCCATAGTGGGATATAAGGATTGTCTTCACTTTGCAAAGCAGTTTTGAGTTCAGGTAGCTAATATACATCTGCTGCGCTCAGGTAAAAACACAGTGAAGACAAGGCACTTGGGTTTTGATCTGAGGTCATACCCCGACTCCACATGGAGTTAACCTTCTGATAAAAATGAAGTACTTAGTTTCCACTGTCTTTCTACCTGCCAATATCTGCCATGCACAAGTTCCAGTGGGGGGAAAAAAAAAGAAAAAAAGCCGCTTTTTTATCAGGGAGAAGCCTGAGGCGGTGGAATCCTCAGCCTTACAAAAATATAAATGACCAGGCTTTGATTCCTGCAGAAGGTTTAAGGCTGATTATTTTAAGAACCGTTGAAACCTGAAGCCGCAGCCCTCTGATTACAGTCCTAGTCTGTATTTGACATAGTGCAGTAGTGATTTCTAACATCTATTTTAGTTTGGATTTAGAGAGAGAGAGGCAACCTACATTGAAGTATATTACCATGCTCTGACATGCGAGCATTGTGTAGGAGGTTTAAGTCAGATTATTTTAAGAACTCAACAAGCCTGAAACAGCATTTTTATGATTATAGCTTTTTTTCCCCGCATCCTTTCCACCCGGAGCAGTGGTGAATTCTAACATCTCTTTTAGCTGGCTTTAGAGCCGGAGCCAGCCTACACTGAATTGGCCTCTTTTGATGCTACAGTATTGACTGAGGGGAGGGACAGATGGAACAAAAATCCTAATTGCCCAAACTTACAATAGGTTCCCAGCAGCAGCCATCACAAAAGAAATGTTAATGCAGTAAAAGGTAAATGGAAGGAAGCTAAACCCAACTTGTGGACAATTCAAAACCTACATCAATTTATTTTAAACTGCTTCCTGCAGTTTGTGAACACCCTCCTTGTCATAGTAGAATTATATTTGTTTTAACATTCGTCACTGCTCTGCAGAAGTCTTACTATGCTTCTGTGATTTGTAAACTGGAAAATGTCATCTGGCATGAGGAACAAATGACTTCCTATGGTCCGGGGCCAATGCTCTTGAAGTTATTTGTTGCAAATGGTCAACTTCCCCTGCATGGTCTTCACAGCTGCAGCTGAAGACTATCTTTTCTAGCAGTGAGAGTTGAGGTACCTGCAAGCACAACACATGCCAGTAGTATTTTGATGTTCCAGCCATGAAATGAGGGGGAGAAATGTCATTCTCCATCCATCTGTCCGTCCATCCATCCATCCATCCATCCATATCTCACAACAATTCTGTTTACGTGTCGTTCATCACATTTACATTTGCCATGTTTTCTGTTCCTTTTTCTGATGCCCTTACCTACATGTCTGCCTTTTAAAATGCATCTCCTGTGGATGGTGTTGCAGTTAATTAAGGGCATGCTGTAAAGTGAAAAGTGCTTTGCAAGAAGCCTATGTCCTTGTTCCATGCCGTGCAAAGCTCCTGCTCATTAAACAGATTTTAAGTTAGCTTCTTTGGCTGACCATCATTACCTTGTCTAATGATGGGTACAGCTGAGGAGTGTTTTGCCAGATCTTATACTTCCAAACTGAGCATTAATTCAAGATAGGACTTTGACATGCTTTCTGCCAGAGTATGAAGAATCTCTAATCACAGAGCAATCCCCCCTGGTGTTAGACCAAATATTTACTATTTGTGTAGGTGATCCATCCTCTAAAGAGACATCAGTCATAAGTAATTAATATATAATTTTCTTAACTTTTGTTTGGTGTGATTTTCACAGGCTGTTTGGAGTCCGCTCTTCTGTGGTTGATGAATACCTAGAATTACACTCTTAGGAGAAGCAAATAAAACTGTCATTTAAGATTAAAGTAGGTGGGAACTGGTCCATATTTAGCACAGAAAATTTTCATTTTTCCACCCTTTTAAAAAAAGTCATTATCAGTAAGTTTACAAGGACCATGCTTGGAAACTAAATCCTGCCATGAGTGGCTCAGTACCTTACTGAATTTGGCAGTCAGGTTCCTCCCCTTGCCTTCTCAAGACTGCACATTTCACACCGGCAATGTGGATGAGAGCTACAGAGGAAAAAGCCCTCTGCCAGTGAGCAAGGAAGAAGAAAGTGATTTATGCAATTGTATTTTTTAATCAGAAACTTTCTTAGTTGCTATACATACAACTTAAAGGACTCTGCCATCATGATAGTCTTACAAACGCACCTCTCAGATGCAACTGTATTTTTCCATCCATGGGGTCACCTTTAGTGAGGTGGTTGGTGTCTCCCCACTCCCATGTACCCAGGAGGAGGCACTCAGGGTCTCAGAATTGAAGCAAGAGAAGCCTTCACCTTTGATGGTTATCGATGGAAGCATGCTTACAGGGACACACATGTATCTGTGAAGCTTTTATCTATATGGTTTGACATCATTCCTGCATTTTTTTGGAAAAAAAACATGGATGTTCTGAGTGGAAAAGTCTGACACAGGGTTTTTCTCCAGGGCTTACCTGTGGCTGCCTTGTCAGTAGTAAAAGTGCTAAATAATTTAGCTTCTAGAAATTCCTGCAGAGACCCATACTGCAGCTCCCTGCAGGGCTCGCTCTCTCCCTCCTTCCCTCCCTCCCTCCCTCACCAGGTGCTATGGGGCAGTTGGCATTTGCCACTTTTGTTTTCACCTCGTTACTTTTAAAGCAGTTCCCCAAAAAGCCCCCTTCCACTCACATTACGAAACTGCTGTTCATTTCACTTAGCAACCTGTGACAGGACTGTGGTCAGTTGCCATGTCCAACATTTGCCACCATCACTTTTGTTCTTGAGAACCTTTGAGTTCCCCTCTCCATCCCCAGCACAGCCTCAAGCAGGGTAGATGGAGGGGTGCAGCTGACAGCTCCCCCCATCCCATCCCTTTGTGCAGCTCCAGCTGGGTTCAGTAGGGTTTAGCCTTTAATTATAAAGTGCTTTTTCCCACTTCTTCCTGATTGTTAACCCCTTCCTTGCCTGGCACATGCACCACCGGTGGGAATGCTGCAAAAATGCCTACCTGGGGCCCCTAGGGAGTTGCTCCTAGCGCTGTATAGCAGAGAGTTCGTTAGCAGAAATGAGGCCCC
The DNA here is from genome assembly GCF_000696875.1 of Nestor notabilis. NCBI lineage: Eukaryota > Metazoa > Chordata > Aves > Psittaciformes > Psittacidae > Nestor > Nestor notabilis. Next base: position 25,389 of record NW_009943261.1, read on the forward strand.
TCTCCCCTCCTCCTATTTCCCTTTCAGCCTCCTTTTCCACACAGCAAGTTTTGTACAGAAACTCGGGTTCTTATGAGCCCAATTATTTCCATCCCGTAGCCATCCACTACTGCAGGGTGCTCGGTTTCAGTGCCTGGCAGCGGTGTCGCTCGCTGGTCCCCTCCATGCTAACAATTCAAGGTCTATATGTTTAGTTATGAAAGTCAAAGGTTAAGTGATTTGGGAATAAAATGTCACTTAATGCAACAGAAACGCGACAGAACTGAACCCGCTGATGCTTGCGTTACTCCTGGGGTTTGCTTTTCACTTGCAGGCTCGGTGTTAAGTAATTTTATTAACTGAGGAGGGGGAAGCATATTATTTGCTAACATTTTTATCCTTGCTGCAAAATTTATTGCGTGTTGCTTCATAAGGATTTGAAGGCGGCACAAATGGGAAGGCAATGAAAGTAAAAATGGAACTTTTTTCTTCTTTCGGAGGTGTTATTTAAAGCATTGTACGATTAGTCAAAAAGATTAATTGTTGCTTGTGGCTAAACAGATGATAAATTTTAAAATGATATTATTACAGTGTGTCAGCATAAAAGCTCTGTGTCCCAAGTGTGTCACCTTTTTATGTTTCTGTTGACAAGGTTCACATTTTATAGCACACCACCAGAAAGTGTTGACACATATTCAGATCACTGATTAAATGTTTTAAAAACGTGCCACTCAGAAACTAACCCTGATGGTCTTGGAGACAGGCATTTTAGGAGACTGAATGCATTTCCCTTCATCAGTTAGGCTGTAGCACAGTCAGCAGTATTAATTACCTTTTTTTTCCTTATTTTATTAATTTTGGTGCATTATTATTTTAAGACTAGAGCTATTTATAATGTATTTTCTGGCACATCTTTTTATGGTTGTCTTCAATATGGTTTAAAAAAAAAAAAAGAATGTTAGTTACTCAGAAAGATACTTAGGCACCGAAACAGGGAAAAAAACATCGTAAGTAGGATTTTGTGGAGGTGTTTTTCAGTTTGGAGGGGTTTGCTCTTGCTCATTGTTAACACTTTGATTTGTCTGCCTTGAGTCTGTTGGATGATGGTAAAAAGTGTAAGTCGATGCATCTGTAATTTCAAGCTGGAAATGCGCTGCCTATTTTGGAGATTTCACTCATGACTTAGTTCAAGTCCTGCAATCTCATCTGCCACCTCAGATGTTTTCTCCTACTTGGAGTTGCCTGGAGGTGGTCAAGCTCCACCCAGGCACGTGGTTCAGGCTTGCTCCATGGCTTTTTATTGCCTGCTCTCACAGGTTGCTGGGCAGGTCCCATTCCCACTGCTTTCACAGAAGGGCTGCTTCTTCCTGCAGAAGTGTCATCGGATAAAGAGCAAAACCAGCTCTGAAAGCACAGGTTGGGCCCCAGATGTTTTCTCTCCCAGCCCTGCTCGCTCTCACAAATTCAGGCTTCTCTCTAGCTTCTGCCCCCATCTATTTTCTGTTCTTGAAAACCAAGCGGCCTGTTTGCAGGGATAACCCTGAGTGTGTGACTGCTTAGCTGTAAAAGTCCCTCCTGTGGGTCGTTGCGCGTTTGAGCCTCCTGAGCCTAAGCCTAGCACGAGAACCCCAGCTGTCATTTTGGGAGGCAGGGGCTGGGTAGATTCCGCACCACCTATCCTTCAAAAGAAAACAATTAATCCTCACTAGAAAAGCACTGCTTTTCATTGGAGATATGCTGCGAAGCTCAACTTACTATTTTCTACTGGGCTTGGGTTGGTTTTTTTTAGAAAGAAGGTGTTACTGAAATAAAAACATGCCATCTCTTGGTATTCTTTCTCAATGTTTGCAACTGCAGACTTTCCTGAATGAAGCCGTAGTATTTTTGGAGTGAAAAGTTTAGACAAGTAAGGATATGTGGTTAACAAATTACTTTGCTATTTCATGGGATAAGAATGTTTAAAACACAATGAACATATCTTTAGTTATCATATCTCTTGTTTCACTGGTAGATTTTATTGTGCCTCTAATTGTCAATCAAAGTCTATTCATATTATGAGTGCCATCTGTATTCTGTTTCGTTGTCTAGCAATATAACTATTCAGAGACATTTTTCTTCTTGAATACACTACTAAAATTCTGTGCAAATGAGGAACCTGACTAGTTGAGTGGTGAAGGGATTTTTAATTGCACTATTTAAAGTCTTTTGAATGCTTCTTTTCCTTTTGAATGCTTCATTCTTTCATCATGAAAAAATGGAGGAGCTTCAGTTTCTAGTGAAAACTCCCTATAGACCTTTTTAAATAAATAACTTGTGAAAGCAGACTTCTTCACATCTTTAGGAATTGAAATAACCTCTTGTGGGGGAGATAAGATCCATTCCTGCATCTGTAAGACCTGGAAAGCATTGAATATATGCTCAAGTAGAGCTGATGGAAGAGTCCTATCATCTCCCTTCTACTCTTATGGCGATGTTGACCCACCTCTTGCTTTCCTTCCCTGTTACACCACTGAGGAGCACTTTTCTAGTGGCTGGACTGTGAAACAAACCCATCTATGGGGCCATGGTGCAGTCACACGTGCAGCAAGTCCCTGGTCACCACCTCACCCAGGAGCCACCCTTCTAGTTTTGCTCCTGCCCTCTTGGGGCCGCCACCCTCCTGCTTGCCTTCTCTGTCAACGGGAAAGGCGATGCAGCTCATACAACACAGGGTGGTAGGTGTGTATTACAGAGGAAGAAATCATGATTTTCCTCAGGAAGGTAGTTCAGCCCATCACTGAGACAGTGGTGAGGAACCGTCCCATAGGGAGCTGCCTCTTTTCTTCACAGACTGCCCAAAGGAAGCAGATAACTTGTGTAGGCTTATTAAGATCTGATATTTAGTCAACTAAAGAATTTTAAAAGGCAGACAAGCAAAATCCTGGTTCCATTAAGTCGGTGGCATTTTTACCTCATTGAATTCAGTAATGTTGAGGTAATTCACCCGAAGCACTCCGGAAAATCACGCTCTGGCAGTTGGGTAAGTGGCTGAGCATGGGGCACATGGAGCTGAACATCCCATTTGGTGAAGTGATTGACCACCACAGAAATGCTGGATCAGTGGCCACAGCTTGGGTTTATCTAAGATAAACAAGAAAACATTACCTCAATATTTTCTTAATTTATATTTTTGCAAAATGAAATACCTTCCAAGCAGTAACGAATGGAGCCATCACGACACTAACAGACATGAAAATGCATCCATCGCTCCACTTACTTACACTACAAAAAGAGCCTGCACCCAAATTCCCAGTTGGGTATTATTTCCTGGATTTACTACAAAAAGAACAATGCATGTTTATTAAAAACAGAGTGGCTTTTAGCAGCAGCAGTAGCGCCGTGCACAATACACCAAAGCACAACGGGGGCCTTCTCCCAGCAATTGATGTGGAGAAGACCTTTGGCAGAGCAATATGGAAATTCGCATTCAGTGGCTTGATTAATTTGGAGTTTGGAAGCCACCTTCCCGAGATGGATGACAGTGGCTTATTAAATAAATAAATAAGGAGCAAGCTGAAGTCGCGCCGGCGTTATAGCATCAGATTTATGTCATCTGCGCAGGCAGAAAAGGCCTTTGTTGCCGCTATTGTTCCGCCTGTCAGCGGAGGCCTTGGCAGCGGCCTTTTGTCAGTGCTTGTGTCGGGGTAATAACGGGGAGATGACGGCGGTTGGTCCGTTTGATGTAACCCAGTTTTATGGATGCCAGAGTTGGCATCCGCACACGCGGGCGGAAGAAGATAAGCGTGCCGGGGCGCCGGCCGGCCTGCTCTCAGCATCCCTCTCCGGCAGCCGGATGGGGGAGATGCCGCCCAGGGTCCCTGGGGTTCTGCTTCAGCCTCAGGCTGTCACCCGGGGAGCTGGACGGGAGGAAGGGCTAACAGCAAGCGGCATCCCTCGGGATGGCAGGTTGTGCCCGCTGCAGCTCCCTCCTTGCCCTTAGCATGGCTCCAGGGCCTGGGAGCCTGCACGGGTCATATGGGAATATTGGAAGCAAGTGGCAGGCTCAGGGTATGTGTGACTAAAACTATTTGGAGGTAATTAAGAACTGTATGGTACAACTCAGAATAACATGGTATATTGTAGTAATCTGGAATACTCAGGATAGAAGCAGGTAGAAATATTAGGAAAAAACCTAATTCTGCACCAAAAGTTGTTACATGACATTTTCAGAGGAGTGAAGGGATCCTAGTTTCACACCATTTTTAGGGGAAACAATCTTCAATCCCTGTGGTTTTTACTAAGATCTTTGTACTTCTTTTCAATTTGATATCTTTACGTCTTATACTGAAAGATAGAAGACTTTAAAAAGCAAAAGTTTATCTGGAGTGCTGTGTGATCCATTTTATCTACAGAAACATAAAAAAGGTTTATGTTGCTCATGTGAAAGTCACATTAAATATGAAAAGTAGATAGATCACCACAAGTCATGAAAAAAGGTGAGCACACTGACCTAAAGATGGGAGATAAAAAGACTTCCAGTTTGCAGCTGACTCTAAGAGCAACCCACTTTATTATGCCACAAAGCTAATACCATTGGGTTAAAGAATATTTGGCACCTATTTGAGAGTACCCATCCAGCATTAGCTCTGTGGCTGCAGAAGGGTTTCCATGAGGACTGAGCATTGCCATTCACATTGGAATTTCCAATTTGCAAGCAGAATATGAAAATCATTTGAACTCCACTAATGCAGAATTGAATAACGGGGAATTAATTATAAAGACTTTTTGAACTGTTTTTCCTGCTCTGGCATTTTTTCAGGGGCCAGTAATTAAAAGTGAACTGAGTTTGACACCGGTGAACTAAGTAACCCATTGAGAAAGACTCTCCATCTAGAAGCTTTTTTTTCTTGGCAGCAGGGAGGAGGAGGTTAGGACAAAGTCACCAAGTTTCCTATTTGCTTGTTTTGGGAGTAGACTTTATGCAGATATAAATCTTATGGTCCACAAGTAAAAGACACAGTATTAAAAAAAAAAACCCAAACAACCAAACAAAAAATAACCCTGGAAAAAACTCTTATCTTACTGCATCTCATGACACCGCTAACTACACGCTAAAGAGATTTGCCAGGGTGGAATTACAGCACAGGATTTCACTATAAACTCCACTGGGCAGAATTTCATCTCATTTGTATGATACAAAATCTGTAAAGATACTGGTCATTATGCTGGCTTATGCCAAATGTCAGTGTTTTTTGAAACAGGGGTGTCAAATCTTTGTGTGTGCATGTAAAGTGTTTTCTTGAACCAACTTACTCACCCCGAAAGTGGAGGGAGAGCTGAATGTAGGAAAGAAATGCATTTTACTGATTGTATTTAGCTGTGGTAAGCTAAAAAGATCCATAGTACATGAAACACTTACAGTATAAGGGCTAAACAGTATAGGTAGCCATACATGTCAATTTAGCCTAAGTCTTGTAAATGCATGTTATATATTTTATAACTTTGGAATGTATTTTATTAGTGTTACATAGAAAACACTCCTGTATGACTTCAGATTAACTCATGCACACACACCAGCAGCTTCTTAAACTAGTTGATGGTTGCCTCGGCGCAGTGAGAAGTTTTCATCCACAGTACCCTTCTGGAAGCAGAAAATCCTGTTTCCAAAAGGTCATCTGCACTTCTGTGCAGATTCACCAACTTCGGTTGGTGAATTGAGAGCTTTGGATGTTTCAAAAGAAGCAGACCTTATTTTGCAGGATTTATCTACTCTAATTTACCCATGTAATAAAAAACAAACAACAACCAACTCCAAAATTGTTTGTAAAGCATCCTTCTGCAGTACCTGGTGTGTCTTATTGTTCTCTCTGGAGCTATTCTTTCATGTCCTCAGTTGTGAGTGTAAATTAATGTTAGACAACGTCTCTAGGTAGTATTCAAAGTGCTTTAAAGAAATTACGGAATATATCAAATGTAGGGCAACCTATTATGCTTTGGACTGACAGAAAATAGTACGCTAAAAAGCTGGAATGCTTCTTAGGGTGAAACAAAGCATATGTTTTCACCTCGCAAATGTACCAAGAAAACATTCTAACCGACTCAAATGTAACTCATCCACCACTGCTGTAAACGTGAATGTAGGCCAGCCAGTCCCTCTGCTTACCAATGTAACTGTTCAACACCTTGCATGGGTTAGAGATTGTGTTTGGTTTTAGCAGGCTTTGGATATACCATTGTGTGTGAAAGCCTTGTGACTATCAGTGATTTTGCCATGCGTTTTCATAGGTAAATGATGTATCTAAACAAGATGCTTCTCTTTAAATGTGTACCACAAGTTAGCTAATGACAGTTTTTGATTGCTTTTCTTTTCCTATTCAGTCATGTCAATAAATAGAGTTTTTATGGGAGCTGTGTTTTGTCAGGAATGGTGGGTGTGGGGGTTTCTAAAATGTTCTCCATTGATAAAATGCTCATTTTTGTTTTCTGCTCTGATACTAATTACATGTCTCTGGTGTCCTTCTGTCACTCTTTTTACGTCTCTTTTTTTCTGCCTGTTTGACTGCATGGTTTTTTATACTGTTCCCTTCTGTAGGTTTTACTCCTTTTTTGTTCATAACAAATAGTTCCAGTTGTGTTTGTTGGGGAGGGCAAGTATTTTTAGGCGAGGATCTGGTCCCCCAGGTACTGGGATCACCATTTCAGTCAAAGCCTGCATACTCAAGCAGCCCTTAGAGTGCAGTCAGACATATACTCCAGGAAACTGAGTTTGCCCCGCTAGTCAGATGCAAAAACAGAGCAAGGCTGTTACCTTGGCATTTCCTTTGTAGTTCCCTGCACCCCTCTCATCTGGCCAATTTGATTGAATTTTATTAGGAAGAAAAATTTAGCACCTACTAATTGGTATTAAAATGCTTTTAGTAAAACTGTGTTGCAGGTCTGTAATGTTAAGGGACTAGAAACAAAATTAGACTCCAAAACTCCTATATGACCCATACACTGAGGTTTTTAAAGATCCAAACAACCAAGAATTTCTGGAGAACAATGTCTGAGGAAGCAATGACTGCTGTAGGTGTGTATGTGGACCAGTAAAATATAACTCTGAATCAGAAAACAATGTGCTTAGAGATCCTTTTATCACTGTCTTGTAATGTGCTGAAGTGGGGTTTTTTTTAATTTCTGAACTGACTTTCTGGATCCTAACCAGATCTTCCAAGAGAGAGTGAAAAAGAGAGAAAATCTTTGCGGAGTTTGCCCTGACCTATAAAAGCACCGCTCTGCAGGAGTTACAAATGGCTTTTTGGCTAAGTTCAGAAGCTGAAAGGGCCTCTACTTGTTTTGTCTCCAGCTCTGACAATAGCTGTGGAGAAGAATGTCTTCTTTAAAAGTTCTGGGGATCAAGCTGAACCTTCAGCTGCCAGAGTTTCGGCTCTCCTCTTCCCTGCCAAAAAACCCCAACAGTATGTTAAAGGGCCTAATCCTGTTTCCATTGAAATCGATGGAACTTTGTCTCTTTTCAGTACTTTTTTTGGTAGGCTGCTCTTTTGGGCTGCTGGAAGTACATGTTATGCTTTCAGGTTAAAACCAGGTTTCATATTTTACAGTACAATATGAAAACATCTGAGGAAAGGAGGCAAGATTTCATTTCTGAAAATAAACAAACCCAAAACTATTCCAAGTTTGACAATAAGCAGTAGGAAGCTGGTGTTTTCTACATGGCTGCAGCTCTCCCATTCTTGTTTACAAGCTTCTGCATCAGAGCTATGGGCAGCTAGCTGTCCCCTAGCACTCAGGATCTGGCACCAGCAGGCCCTCTAGAGCCAGGTAAGTGAAGCAGTTATTCCAAGAAACGGCTAAACTGTCAGTAGGTCTCCTTGTTTCTTTCCTAAAAAAACAGTGCTTTCTGATATATCAGTGCCACTCTCCCTGCCCGGGCAACGAGAGCTGGGGTCAGTCCCACCATCACTCTGAGCGGGTTCAAACATGCCACTCCAAAAATGCGCAAGTCATACGGCCATTTGCTGTTTTGGGGAAGCATCCCCTATTCCTCCTATTGAAGCTGAGCAAGAAAGAGGTACCAATGGCTTTTATATGACCCGAATTTACCTACACCTCAGCTTTCTCCACAACAGCTCTTATCCTGGAGAGCAGGATCTCCCAGACAGCATGGGCAATAGAGGGGACCCAGGCTCCCCTTCCCTGAGACATGCTCGTATGCACAGTGACCTGCCCCTCCTTTTGTTCAGCCGTGCTTTAGGACAAAGAGGTGCCTGTGAGGGACCTCGTTCTGGACTGGAGATGTTCTGCAGCAGGATGGGGACCCATCACAGCACATTTTGTTTCTCCATCCCAGGTCCTCACAAAGAGCTACTGAGGATAGAGGACACTTCAGTACAATAAGAAGGCTTTAAAACCTTCTTAATTGCAATTATCTTAAATTGCTAAGACAGAAGGCTTATGATGTAGCTGTAGCTTTGAAAGTGCAAGTTGTTTGGGAAACTTCTACAGTTAGTAATGGGAGAGAGGCGCATCTGGAGGGCAGGTCCTCCAACCCAAGAATACCAAGCTTGCTTGCTAGATGACTTGTTCTTTGGACATATTTGATTCTCTTGGGTGATTGTAGGGGTGACCTGCACAAGAAATGCTTTAGATTACTAGTGTGAGATGGATGAACTCTACTCCTGAATTGGGACATTATTTAAACTCTGAAAGTCATGATGCCACTGAAAAGGTAGCAGTCCTGAAGCAACAGGAGAAGCAGAAAAATCATTCTGCAGCCAAAATAAGTCTCATGGTTAACTGATGGAAAAAAAGAAAGAATTACCTCAAAAGATGTGGATTTCTGAGTGATTATATTTCTGAATATATACCTATGAGCTTGTAGAACTGTTACAAAAATCCATTATGTTTTGCAGAGGAATGTAAAGCAGTCATTAAATTGACAAAATCAGATTAAAAACTATTTGGAGAGAATTATTACAAGATAGTAATGCCATTCTTGCTTTTCATTGTTTGTGTTTTCCATATGGAAAGGATAAGCTGGTATCTTTAGTTTAACTACTTCTGGTTTTTAGCTTAAAGGAGGAGAAGTACAACATAGAGACTTCCAAGAGACTTACCCTGGTGCAAGAAGCATTTTGAGCAGAGGCAGAGGCTATGTTTGCTGGATACAATGCAATGTCATGTAGAAATGCTTAAATTACTTCTGAGTGAGCTAGCTCAGGAAGTCAGAGCAATGTAATTGCATTAAGTGCTCTACTCAAGCTAATGTTTTCGTTTTCTGCTTGTACCAGGACAGCTTTGATATGTCTGATGGCATTACATTAGGTATGTCAACTTGCCTAATGCACAGAGTAATAATGCACAGTGCCTAAATAACGGGAAGACCAACACAGGTGCCATGAAAAGAAGCGACTCAGTGCTTCCAACACTGCGTTATTAAACTCGATTTCCCACAGTGGAGAAGCATCACATGTGTGTTTGCGGGTGCTATATAAAATCTATATAATCTATTTCATATAATGTCAGGCATAATGTAGGGCCCTAGAGTAGGATTAAATCAGAAAGAAAAAGGAACAAAAGTGGGATCATTTGGCCTCCTAAGGCCCTTAAGGGAATGAAAAACAAGTTTAACAATGTGGTCATTGTAGTTGTCTCCTCGGCGTGACACCGTTGTGAGGCTCCCTCGTGTACCTACGAACCAGGGGATTTGCCTGCTCACTCCGCTGAAGGCAGCCTTGGGTGTGCCCGGCGCCATTCCAAAATCACAACTCACCGGGATAAAACAGAGAGCAGTGCATTTATTTAAGGGTAGAGAAGCCCAGAGGATAATGGAGTCATTTAACTGCCTTGCCTGGCTTGATGTATGAAGGTGGATTCACGAAAAGTTCCCATAACATTTTGCCGGTGGTTTAATCATTACCAAAAGAAAAGCCGAAAGAATGCAGAGAACAGGACACTGTGCTTGTGGGGTTTTTTTCAGGGGTGGTGTTTTCTTCTGTTTTTAAGAAATGCATGTCTTTGATGAGATATGGCTGCAGGCTACCATTTTACATTTTATGGCTGCAGGCTACCATTTTACATATTATGTCGGCTACCTTTTGTCGGCGGCTCATTATTGATGCTGTATTCTGTTTTAATTCACACTTCCCTGCTAATCAATTACAGCATTTATCCATTAATCAGGTATTCTGACAGGGTCAATAACTGCTTTGCAGTTTTGTGGGATGTTGCGTGTTACGAAGCAAGTAGCAACAGTCGATAGGTTAGTTCAGCACAGCGTTGTTTTTGCAGGCTGGTGGATGTTCAGGGAGTAAACACCTAGTGAGGCTTCTGGCAATTATTCGTGGTTTTTTGGATTCCTTATCAAAAACCTCATCTGCTTGCAAAATTCATCCTCGCTGGTGGGTGTGCGAGAGCGTGTGCATGAATGTGTGCGCTCACGCATGTGAGCCTGCATGCACCCGTGTGTGCCTGCTTTCCCCCATCTGTGTGTGTACAAATAGATGTAGGTACCCCACAGTCTAAATATCTACCTTATAAAACGTGCCAGTTCAGCTCTGTGGCTTGTAGCTGCTGCACTGGTAGTAAATCATCACAAGCATTAAAGGGTTTTTTTCATTTTAGCAAGTGGTGTAGATAACAGAGGGGGCAACATTTAATTGGACAGTTACAGTTTTGGTAGTTAAGTTACCGTCTATAATGATGGTAACAGGTTTCAATTATCTTTTTTATGACAGATGTACCAACATTTAATTGTTTCTCGTCAAGTGTGGAAAGAAAAGACACTTCTGTAGATTTTTCAATTCTTCTACATGTCACTTAGCTGTCTGCACCATTGTTTGAGCTCCTTTCTCTCATCCTTTTTGCAGCAATGAGTTGTGTCATTCCCTCATGATCAGCACTTTTGTTGTCTTTGTTTTTTGCTGTACCTCAGAAGTCCATCTTTTCTTTCATCTCCTTCCCATTCATGCATGAGGGAACAGTTGTGCTCTGTTGTGGGGATGTTCCGCTGGATTTCAAACAGTAGGGTTTCTTTTTATTCTCTTCTAAGTAGTACAATGGGGCTGAATGTCTGTTGCAGAATGCACACACTAATATGCCAGGTTATTTGGTTTCTAAGAAGTCAATAAAAATGCTACATTTAGGTTCAGTACTTGGCTTGCTTTTTTTTGCTGTTTGCCTTTCGGTCTTCAGTTATAAATCTGTTTGTTTGTTTCTGGTTATAAAATATAATCCTCGATATTAAATCCAAGCGTGGAATCAACAAACACTCAGGAAAAAAACGTTACTGGCGATGGAGTATTTTCACACTAGCAGATTTGGCAGACTCTGTCTTCCCTGATAAGGAAGGGAAAATTGCCGCCAAATCTAATTAATGGGGTCTATAGCAGGGAAGGAGAGAGAGGGAGAACGGGGCAGGGGGTAGATGCGATCATGAGTTCGTCTTGGCAAAACTTTCTCATTTCTTGGAGACTTAGCTAGTCTTTGCATTTGAGAAAAGGTAGCTTTACTCAGTTTCGTTTTAAGGACTTCTTTTCTTTTGCTGGTGCACGTACTTAGTTTATAAACTCTTGTTCAAAAGCCATTTCAATGGCAAAAGGCTAAAGACATGAAAAGCTAGAGATATCTTCAGACACTTTGTTCTCATATTCAGGAACAATCTTCAAAATCCTTCTTAATGAGGTCATAAAAGAAAAAAAATCGAACAAGTGGTACTTGTGTACCTCTCTAGGATGTGTCATCGGGGTCACTTGCCACTAGGTTATCCTATTTAAAAAGGGATTGGGATAGTTCAATCAAGCATTGCATTAAGAGAGAGACTTTGATTAATTCCTTCTCTTCTCTATTGTGCTATAGATAATTTCAGTAAATTTGTGATACTTTCTTCTTAGTCAGTGTTGAGGCTTAGCGTTCTCGATGCGTCATGCTGAGTATTAGCATTTATTGGGTCTATTTTGCTCTAGTAAAGAGGAGTGTAGGCTGCAGACAGCCCTCTAATCTTTGACAAGTGAGGCCATTCTTTCAACATTACCGTTATCTCAGGTCATAGAGAGAAAGTGTTCTCTTACAGGTTTGCTGCAGGAACAAATATGGCATGTAAAGGAAGGGGAAGAAGAAAAAGTAAGTAGGCTGATGATTTATTGCAGATTTCTTTTTGGAAAAAAATGGAAGTGACTTTTACATAGAAAATTACTGTCTTCAGTAACTTGTTTGTTTTCTGACACAATGGGAGAGAAGTAAAGAAAGGCAAAGCTGGAACTGTGTTATTAACTTCCGCTGTGGCTGGAGCCTTGAAATGCAGCAGAGCTGCAACTCAGAACCCAGCTGCAACAGCAGTATTTCTATACCTCGTGAAACCTAACTTTAATTTTAAAAAGTGATTGGTTTTGGTGGGAAATTTCCTTTTTCATTTCAATCTCATTTAAAAAAAAAAACTAACAAACAAAAAGGACCTGTTTTGACAGTGAAGAAATCATGCTGCAGCCTATTTCTTGACTAAACATGCACTTTTTTCCCCTTTAAATATAGGAATTTATGATATGTCTTTTATTCATTGTAAAAAAATTCTCTATTTACGTTGTTTGGTGTAATCTCCCTTCTCTTCCCTGGCTCATTTTGAAAGCATGTGTGATAGTTGCTCTGGAGACTCAAGGCCCTGTTGGGTATACACATATTTAGGCACTCTTTAAAAAGTGGATTTTTGACCTGATAGACCGTAACGGCTCCCAGGGAGCCACTATGGTCATTGTGTAAATCCTTCTTAGTTTTCGGTTTACTCACTTGATATACCGTAACGGCTCTTAGGGCCGTTATGGTCTTTTGTGGTAATCCAGCTGCTGCACATGCGCGTGAAGCTTTTGTGCTTAAAAATCCTTGGGAAGTTTTGTTGAGAGCGTAGCGGGCACATCCAGAATTGCTTCCTTTCTGGTGGGGGGGTGAAATGGATGGAGGAAAAAGCAGTGGCTCTTCTTCCTTTTCCTCTGGCAGAAGCCAGCATCACTGGGGCACCTAACAGGCTATCAACCTGCCAAAAAGTACACATATATGCACAAGAAAACCCAAAATATCATCTGGAAAGACTAGCTTGAATCAAAATGTTCACAAGTGTGAAACAGCTGATTTTTATTTATGCGTTTGTTTAATGTATGTCTAAGATGTGTGTCAGGCTCCTGCCCAGTGGGATTTTTGACAACTGAGTTACTGACCCTTGAAAACGGGGAGTTGTAAGTGAAAGGCTGATATAGTCGTAACTATAGCAACACTGTCAGTGTTCCTGTAATTATTAACTTTTTTTAATAACAAAATTAAGAAGCTGTTTCTGTTCTTAAAGAAACCTTTATTGCAAACTGATGGTGCCACCGTGGAGATGCGATATGTTGAAACAATGGATGTCAGTTAGTTAGTAAAATAATTAAAGTACCGGGAAAGCATGGAAAAAGAGCTAAGGATTGCTTGCTTGTATGAATAAGGCCTATTGGTTCAAACTGTCCCTGTGAGCCAGTGATGGCAGACAAGTTTAGCCATCATTTTGTGCTGTGTAAAGCTGATGGAAGGCTCCGTTTTCATGACTTGTGCAATTTTTCCTGCCATGCTGCCTTGAGAGAGCAATGTTTGTACTGAGGCTGCAGATAGAGATTCAGACATTTATTTGGAATTAATTCTCTGGAGTACAGGGCAGAGTGATTTAACTGTGCAATACTGTGCCTGCTCTCAGGCCGCATCTCATGATTTTCTCCCAAGTCTTGCTCCATGGTGGCCATCAGTCAGGTTGGGCACCTTCTGAAAATGTTGCTGCTGTTCTGTTCACCCTCGTGGGGACATGGCCAGAGTGCTGGCCTTCTTGTCCCAGTACAGTTTTCCAGGACTATATGCGTGCATGTGTTGGGGGAGGAATCAAGATGAGAGGAAAACACTGTTGTCATTCAGCAGGTTCTCCTGAGCAACAGATCGATCTCAGAACCCTCTTACAGTCTACCCTGTTACCCTGTTTCTAAGACTTGACAAGTCAGTAAAGCATTTATTATTGGTTTAGAGGTTGTTTGCATTTTCTAATCCACCTTCTAACAGGGATAAAAAATGCCCGTTATGTATAAAATGTGTGCCCCTTACTATTTAACATGAGCACAACAAGTATTTAATGCTGCCACAAATGACAGCAAGTTCTCCGTTTTCTTATTCCTTAGAATCCAAACTATTGATATAATTGAGTTCTTTAATTGCTTCTGTTAAACAATCAGTTGCTAAGCTTTCCTTAGCCAGGTTTTAGATAATGGCTTTTGTTTTTGCTTAGCCATCTGTCCCTGTATTAATTGTCCTTTTCCCCTAGCATCCACCCATCATTTTGGCAAACTGGTTCCCAAGGTGGTCTAAATTCCTTTTGCCTCATTTTCTATTGTTGGACACTGTTACCTTTAGCATTTCACACATTTAATGGATGCATTTCTGGCTACTTGAACTGCATTGCAGGGAGCTGAAGTTACTTCATTTTTATGCAACATGAAATACTGGCAAAACTATGTAGATGCTTAAATGAAAATGATCACTTATGTGCAGGAAATCAGAGCATAGGGCAAGTAAAAACACTTTTCTGCTTTCTCTGTGAAGTGCGGTGACAGGTCACAGTTAGAGGGTTTAAGAAGAACTTCTAGGGTCATCAGTGAAGTTCTCATTTCATTCCATTCTGTGTGCTGAACCACCATTTGTTCAATGAGGTTTACACAGCTTCTTCTCCAGTCTTTGACTAGAAGGCTTCTGAAACAGGCCCTGATTCAGGAAGGTGCTTAGTCAAGTCTTAGAGTGCTCAGACTCTTTACATTGTGCTTAGCTACTTGGCTTGAGTGAAGATCCTGCTGTCTCCTTTTTGCTTCCTACTCCTTCCCTGTACTCCCCATCCTTGAAATCCCTTTCCATTGCTTCATCCTCAAAGCCTTCTTCCAGGCTACTCTTGTTTTCCTTAAATGATTCAACTGGCTGCATTTTTCTGTATCTGATGCCATGTCAAGAGATTCCTTGGTCCCTGCTTTTCATAGATGCTTCCCTCACCAAAATCTCCACTGACCTTGTCCTCTTCTTTTTGTTTGCTTTTGTTTGTTTGTTCGCTTTTGTTTGTTTTTTCATTCGTTTTCTTTTTAATTACATCTTCGCCTTACGCTTTGAATCTTGCTTTTGACCTTGTTTTCTTCTGGCTTTCTAAGTGAATACCTACCATGGCTCCCTTTTTTCACCCCTGGTTGATGGTTTGGTTTCTGTTTCACAGCCTCACCTCCTCTCCTTGTGTGTCCCCCACAGTCCTCCCCTGTGTGCCCTGGTCTTCTCCAGTGGTGGGTGGCTTGGTTAGGATCACGTCCTGGCACTGTCTGCCTGCCTCACCGCTTGCACAAAACCTGTTCCTCCCTTTGGTGCCCACGGGCTATCTCACCAAGACCCTGTGAATTTGCCATCCCTCTTCTGGCCAATTAGGCCACTTTGCCTTGCTGGGTGCTGCTGCCAGGATCACCTCTCTTGCTTTGACTCGTCTGTAGAGTTGCCCATTGCATGTTGCTGGCTCCAGGTTTCATGTCTACACTGCCCAGGTCCTGGGTTTTCCTCACCTCACCCTCTGCCAGACCTGGCTTCTTGCAGCCTACCCATTTATTCTCTTCCTCTCTTGTAGATTCTTTTTAATCTTCTTCCCTACTTGCCCTCAAACACGAGCAGTCTTACCGAAGTCCTGCATCTTCCCTCCATTCAAAGCCACCCTTAATACTCCTCGTACTATGATAAATGTTGACTTGCTGGTTGATGGTTTCAAGCAATGGTAAAGGTGTATAAAGTAATAAAAATGTATTTTGAATCAAGACGTACCCATGTCTAGTTGAGTAACAGACTGCAGCTGCCTGAAGCCTTATTTGTCTCTCCAGGCTCTTGTAACTTCACTTCTCCAAAATTAAATCCATCCTGGTCTAAAACCTGTCTTCTGCTTGCAGAAGGCAGCATTTTTGAAGAGGTTAGAAAATAATAAAACAAAGTGTTTTAAGACTACTATATCTAAAATCACGTAAAACTTAACTACTGGTTACTTGTATTTCAAACTAATCCAAGCTCCTGAGGCATGAATTAATTAATACCTACTAATATTTATAATATGCTTTCTGTGGATCAGAATCTGGCAACATTCTTGAAATATTCGAGTTAGTAGGCATGACTATTATCACGATCGGAAAACAATATACATTATATCTGCTTAGGACAGGAACAGAGAAGTTTAAAAGACTCCAAAAACAGGGTTTCAGGCCAGATTGCACCAGGTGTGTTTTTCTCTTTGAATGTACTGAATGCTGGGACTTATCTTGTAGAGCATCAGGAACATCCAGCAGTGGAACAACGTTTCCTCTGAAGAAGTAATTGTACTATATAGTGAAAGAGATTATTTAAACACAGGACTAACACTAGTAGTGCTGGTAATTACCTTCCAGCTATTCCAAAGCTATACAAAATAGCCTAAATGCATATCCATTTAGGTTCAGGTATCTAAGACGGGTGTGGAAGTCTTCCCAAGGACAAGGCCTCTCTTCACTGTTTCCACAGGGACTTGAGTCTCTTTCGCAAACAGCTCAGCTGTGGTTTTCACAGCTCAGCCTGGGCACAGGAACTGTGCAGCCTCAGGAGCGGGGTGGAGAACAGATTAGAAAATACCCTTAGGATCATCGTGGTGTGGGAATGCCCACCCATGTGCTGCTGTTCCTCAGAAGGGAAAAAAGAAATCAGTTCCACCCTCACATTTTGCAGTGCAGTTTAGTGCCTCTGGATACTACTGTAAATGGCTATTTTAGCTAAAAAGTTGTCTGTCTTCCCACCTATCAATGTCTATATTAATGTTATATAATGTGTATATAATGTATATATTAATACTGGTGGAGTATTGATGAAACAGCCCCTAAATTCCCTTCTTGCCCTCCAAAATAATCTGAGCAGGGGCAGGGAATGGAGGGTATGAGATTGTTCTCTTTCTTACTTTTTTATGGCTAAAAATGTTGAGCTCCAAGAACTTAAATGGAAGGAGTTTCACTTGTGTGAAATAGCATGTTGCTTGCTTTGTTCTGGCAGGAACTGGGCAAAGACAGAATGCGGTAATATTAAGGGCAGAGCTGCTTTGGCTCGCTGAGGCATGTATTCAGTCTACAGCAGCTGTAAATCTGCTGGGTCACACCTGTACTTGAAAGACATGTGGGATACCAACAGCATGTGGATGCAAAGTGTGTGATGCAAAGACCACAAGTGTTGCAAAAGCAAGGCACTGTCACCAATAACTAATAGTGGAACAACCTTCAGTCCTGGGGAGACTTCATATTTCACTGAAGAATTCCCACTCTAATGTCATTGCTGGAGATACAGGAAAAGGCAATTTATTCCAGCAAAGTATGAGGAATACTTGAGACTAAAAGGTGTGAAAAAACAAGTTGTTTTATTTCTTGGATTTCTGGAAGATAATTCCTTTTGCCTCTTTCCATCATTACATGATACTGTTGTACTATGTTATACTGGGTCTTTTTATATGCATACCTGTGTACATAAATGCACATTTATATGTACATAAACAAATAACTAAATAAGTTGTATATATAGATATACATGCAGGCACATAAATACATAAATGTAAGCATGCACACATATAAATAAATGTTCTCCTCTGACTGTCATGGTTGCACACCAAAAAACAACCTAATAAAGAGAGGGCATGTTATACCGTCTGTCCAGTGTCCCACATTTTGTTCTTGCTTGTACCTAGAGCTAATGAGGTTATTATTTTGCATTTTCTCCTTTAAACTCAAATGACCCAAAAAAGGAGGAAAGACTTTACCTGTTGGATGTGTTCTGAAGAGAGTGGATATGCCACAATTTTCTCCCAAAGCATCTGATTATAGTCTCTGACAACAAGTCTTGCCATTACTGACACACACTAGCTCACCTAAACTGTTATTCAAGAAGATAAAAATTGACACATCCATGACCTTCTTTCTATCAGAAAAGAAGCAGATGATGACAAACAAGGAGCAGTGTGAGACTAAAATCGATGCTTTGAACCATCCAGATTCCATGTATCAAATCTCAATTTTGTTTCTTAATATTGGTGCATATTACTGACATGTTCTGCAGAATTAAAATGTACCTCAATGATACTATTTCACTTTTGTACTAAAGTGTATCTAAAATGATACCCAAGCAAAAAAGTAAGCAGATACAGTAATGGAATATTTTTTTCTCTTTATCCAGTACAGGATAAAAGACATGTCATCTAATTATCTCATTTCCTTAAGTCTGAACCTGGATTCATGTCAGACTCTGTTAAAGAAGACTTTTAAAGGACAACCAAGTGATGCCTTACTGATTTTCTCTGAGTTTTTTTCCACAAGTTTTTATGTCAGTGAGTTCAAAGAGTCTGTATGTTGTTCGGTTCTCATACGGATGTGGTATGCTATAACACTTCCATAGAGAAACACAGCTGCTCATTTAAATGTCATAAAAACTGTTATATGGAAGTAGACCTAATCCTGTTTCTCCTTATAGATTTTATTTTCATGTAATCCAGGACTTTTGCTCATGTATTATATGTCATTACGAACTAAAAGACATTTTCTTTATTTGAGCAAGTTGCAAGGAAGACAGTGTACTACTCTTTTTCACTTATTTTTAAACAAATATTGAACAGCCTGGGTGAAGAATTTAGAGGAAAAAATTCTCATTCTTAACCTGGAGCAGTATGGAAGAATATCTTCTTTGCAGCACTCCTGAGCAGTCTTTGTGCTTGGTGACCCTTTCTCCTTTGGTTCTAAGAGGCAGTGAGGAAGGAAATCCACATTTAACAAAACTGAGGTGTGAGTGGAAAAGGGGCATCCTGTGAAATGAAGCTGTTGGCAAGGAGAGAAACTTTGACCTTTATCAAAGTTTCAGTTGGCTTTTTCATTGTGTTCACCAGCCACAGTAAATATATGCTACATCAACCATAACCACACAAGTAATCTCACCTGGGAAATACAGATAAGAAACTCCCACGGACCATGGAATAAGGGAGCTTGCACTCTCACTTGCACAGGGCAAGGCCTGTCAGGTGCTGTCAGTGCCCCAGAAGGGTCTGCTAGCTGATAATTTGACCTTTTTTTGCAAAAATAAAATGGTACTGATTGGCAGAGGAGTCGATTTTCACCATGTCTTTCTCCCAGTTTTGACGATTTTTTTTGAAGAGCCCGTGTCAGTGACTGACGGACCAACCATCAAATGGGATGGGACTTACTAGGTGGGGGAATCTCTGCAGTGGGGACCTGTGATACATGGTTTTATGACCATTTTCTAAGTGTCCTGAGATGTGGCAAAGCTGATCTGATGAGTTCTGTGAAAATGTTTAGATAGCTAAATCATAAAGGTAGCTTAGAAATGGGCTTTTCTATAGCAGGCTTCTGCATTTAATATCAAAATGCGTCCCTTGGTCAATATTTTTCCTCTGTCGCACCTTCATCTTGTCTGCCCTGGTAGGTCCAGCACCTTTAAGGTGTTTGAGCTTGCTTATAGAGCAAAGCTCGTTCTTGGTAAGACGGGTGGTAATGATAGGACCAATGTGCCCCTCCACATTAGTTCCCTGCTGCGGACACCCCTGGCTGGGGTTCATCTCCTCCAAGAGTGCTCACTTCCTCAAGGCACTTAGTGAAGTGCCTGAGTCAGGAGGAGGGTTATGCCTAAATCCCCCCATTGGAGGGTGCACCCGGGGCTTTGACCACACGCCCCAAATATGCACCCATGGCAGGGGCAGGACGTGATCCACCGATTCAGCAGGGTGAGGGATTTGTCCCATTCAGGGTAGCACTGTGCAAAGGCTTATCGCTCACTAAGGGGAACTCAGTGGCTAGAGGGGTGCTAAGCCTGAAGGGGCTGGAGGGCACTAAATTTACCACTTTTAGTTTACTGACTCTACCAAGGAGATGATTTCAGAGGGCTGCTGCTGAGGTAGGGACTAGCATGCTTGTTTCCCTGTAATAAAAGTATCCTTCAGCTGCCTATGTGGCAGGTGAAAATGAATTGACAACTGTCATCTTATTAGTTTCACAATATTTTTTATTTCCTTTAACCACAGCTTCCAGAAATCTCACCTTTATTTTATTTTACTTTCGAACAAAATTTCTGGCCTTGACTGCTGCAAGGAAAAGCTTGAAAATATAAAACCAGGGACACAAGAATCAGAAAATAGTATTTCAATGGCCACTTGAAAAATGTTGCCATTTTTAATGCATCGCATTGTTCATGATTTTTTGAATTCTTGGTGTTGTTAGCAAAAAAAAAAAAATTAATAGGGTTTGGGTTTTTTTAAGACATGTATGGAATAATGGGCTGCTACAGGATAAATACTGAAGAAAATGTATTTGTTTCATCATCATCTGTACAAAAGCAGTAATAATGTTAATTCTTGTAGCATATTGAAAAAAGCAGAAGAAAAAGGAAATTTTATTATTGGATAATAAAGCTTTGCCAGGTGTTTATTTACTGGAGATGAAGAATATTTTGCAGTCTCTGTAAGGTTGTTTAATCCCACCACTGCTACTAAGTTTTGTACGTTTTAACTTTGGATAATTGGTCAGGGACATAGTCAAAGGCATCAAAATATAGAAGTCGGAATTTAGGGGCATTCCCTGCTATCTTTTGAAATTAATGAAATACCATCTGGGTTTCGGCTGATTGCGTTCTCACAGGAAACAGGGCTGGGCTTATTACTGTTACTACCACAACTGTCATAGAAAGATTCCTACATTTTACTAAGACTGGGTAGTGATAGAAAATTCATTTGATCTTATATAATGTTTTCATGGTTAATAAGATTTACATATGACATTTTTGTATGATTAAAAGTACTGGAATTTCATTGCAGTGGGCATTAACTCTTGTGATTGAAGTTAAGGGAGATTTTTTTTTATAGCTAATCAAGAGTTTAACTGCCTCTGGGGCATTTTAAGAAAATGTTATACTGTACTTAACGAACATTATACTACAAATAAGAGTGATATTCCTGTAATTAAAACAGTCTGGATATTGCTTAATGAATGTTTTTCTTATCTTAATGTATAGGCAGTAAGGATTCATGTAGTTGCCTTTATTAACTTGTGGAGTTAGTTAAAAAGCTGGTTAAAACAGTAAGTCCATATCGGGTCAATATAAAATGCTTATGTAGGGATTTCATTGCTGTTATAAATGTGACTAGTTAAAAAATAAACACAGATGCTTGTTTGTGCTATCCTGAGCCATACTGCAGGGTAGTATTTCTGCCTGTAGACATTTCTAAAGTTAAGCATTGCCTGGAGCCCTGCAGGATTTCCAAGTGTTCTTCTTTATTGTCCATTTAGGAAGTATTTTAAAATTTCCACCAGGCTTGTATTCAAAAGCAGAGAGCGGTTGGTTTTCAATTAGTGTCGCTACACTTGCTGTTGGACTAATGGCATTGTGCATTCCTTCTTTTTTCTGTCATATTGCATCAGCCTTGATGTAAATGCAGCATTTTATTTTTTTGATGTAATTGTGGCGCATTTTAGTTCTGTTCTACAGTGGTTTCATATTTACTAATTGCTTGCTAAATTGTTCTTCACTGCTCAGTTATTTGTCAAAGAAACCATTCTGAATAAGACCAGTTTAATACAAAATTATTCTTGTACATCATAATAATTTTTCTACAAAATAATGCTTGGCTAAACATAAATCATAGTTTTGCTTTTAAACTTACTCTGAACATATCATGCAGATTTCCCACACACCCCCCAGCTGAGAGCAAGCATGGACAGGGCTTTGAGCGACTTGGTCTAATGGAAGGTGTCCTTGCCTGTGGCACAGGGCTGGAACTGGATGATCTTTAAGGTCTCTTTCAACCATAACTATTCTATGATTCCATGATTGTTTAAAAGATATTCACCGGCTGGATTGCATCTGCATTCATCTAAGTCTTAATTTTGCACAAGTCTCTGTGCCAAAACCTGAAAATAGCAGGTTAGCCCATGTATAGCCTAAGAACACATGGAAATGGAACAGTTTCATAATCCAGAATTAATCCCCAGTCCTGCAGGCACTTAAGCACATGGTTAATTTTAAGTGTTTTTACTAGTCCTTTTGATTTCTCTGGGCCAAGCACATGCTTGAATGAGTTTGCAGGAGCAATCTCAAAGTGCAGAGAAGGCTGCAATATTGTTTTGTTTTTCCTAAGTAGTAAAAATGTCTGTGCTTTATTTAGTAGCATAATTTACATACATTTCTAAGTACAGGAATCATCAAGCTGTTTGTACTTTGGCTAAGTGTAGACTGCTATAAATTGCAAATCAAGATAAAATACGGCCTGTTTAGTGAAAAATTCTCAGCAGTGTGAAGGGAATCTCAGTTTATAAAGTAACCCCCCACCCCAACCAAAATTACAAAGACCACAGTTTGTCATAAAAAAAAAAGAAATTTTGAAAGACCCAAAGTGGGTGACAGATTTCTTCTTTCTTGTGACTTCAGCAGCACCAGTACATTGACTCAATCCGTTTCCTTCTGCTAAATATTTTCAGGCACGTCTTTAGAGTAATTTTGGTTTAACTCAGATGTAAATCAGAACTGATTTTAAGGACTGTACTGTTTTCCTTTTCTCTCACGCTGGGCAGATATGGATATCTAACCTGCATAGGCTTTGGTGAACATAGTGGCTCTGTGTTGTACAGCAAAGTCATTTAACAGGCAGGAAGGGCACTTTATTGATTCTGACTTTATCAAGTGCCTGTTTCTTATTTTACATAAAAGTCATTAACAGCCCTCTCCTGAACTGCTCGGGAGGCTTTGGCTGTTTGGGACACAGACTGTAATGACAGTGATTAGTGCTGAATTTTCAAATCCTGGTCTCAATCTTGACCTTGCAGCGTTTAGCCAGTGCACACACAGCTGGACCGGTGGTGAGAGCTGAAAGAGCTCAGTGGTGGGGATGCTCCCTGTATCCTCGTGTTGGCACTGACACAGAAGGAAGAGGGGGGAGTAGGAAATAAAATAGGGGAAAAGCATGTTCAGTGAGAAAACAAGTGCTGTACAAACCTTGTTATCAGCTTGTTTTGCATATGTGTACATAGGGACATGGGTGGGTGCAGGGTCGAGGTGAGTGAAAACGTTGGGGCAGAATTAGTAGAACGGGAAGTGCCCGGTGGTGAGCTGGAGGGGAGAATGGGAGGAGGCAAGAGCGCTTTTGTACCGACATAAAGAATCTCCTCAAAGTTCCACTTTTCTGCAGAGGCCACCAACATGGGTCTGACTCTGTAACAGTGCAACCATAGCAGATTTGTGGGGTTTATACATCCACTTCCCAAGACAGAGTTTGGCATGGGATGGTACAGGACAGCTTGCTGGTAATACATGCCTAATCCTCCTCCTGAACTGGAAGGTGCTTGACTCCAGAAGCCATGCTTTTTCCTGTTTGTTGCACAGCCCTCAGCACGCTTGGTGCATCTTGGTTTGTACACAACAGTGATAAATCAAAGCAAATCATACATTGATGTCATACATCCAGATTAATCTCTTCTTACTTTGAATGCACATCTTAAAAAAGTCTGATTTTATGTGTATTCCTTTCAAAACCTCTTGGTGTGCTATTGAATCTTCATCTTTATTGTGGCATGCTTTTGTTATTTAAAATGTGTTGTAATTTTCTGTCTCAGCTGTTGCAATTCTCTAAAAAGTATGTAATGCGAGAGCTTTTGTTGGGAAAACAAAATTTTACAAAATCTCTTTGCAGTGTTGTAGATTAAAAAAATGCAACATAGAAACAACATTAGTTAAATAAATGAAAGCACTTAAAACCCACTTACAGAAATGAAAAGTTCAAAACTGTTTATATTTGGTGGTTATGTATCTTCATACATAATATATCCTCGGAAAACAGGGAAATTAATTTTTATCTTAGCTACGCCTTCCTTTGGTTAAATATGTTGAAGTGAATGTGCCATAGACAGAGTGCTTTCCCATTGCCCTGCAGTGATGTGCGTTTGACTGAGCAGCAGAAAGCATCCCAAGGAGCTGTAAACATTGCTAATGGTTAAAGCAAAGCGAGGCGCAGCTCAGCTCAGGAGCACTTTGTGGGCATGAGGAGGTATTCGGAGTTATCCACACTGTAAGGAAGGGAGCGAACCCTCGACTGTATGTCACATATGTTAAAGCTCCCCAAGACAGGACACCAATTAACCTTGGATGATAGCAAACACACACACACACAGGCTGCCCGAGAGAAGCAGCCTGTTGCCATTAGTAGGAAGCAGCAGCCCTTGTCACCCTGAGCCATTATTTAAATCTCTTCAAAAATTCCCTTATTAAGTCACAGAAGAGTAGCACTCTCCTCTTCCTCACAAACACACTGTTTTTGCTGCAGTGAAAACAGGAGATGTTGGTAATATGAGACACCAGTGGTCCTTTTATTTTTATCCTCGCTGTCTAATTTGGCCATTTTGAACTGAGAAGAAAAAAAAACAACCCTGATCTTCAGTCAAAGCAATTCAAGGCATGGTGGAGCTCAGAGTGAACCAAAACAACAGGGTCAAATGTAGTTGAAAGAACATGGTGGGGTAAATAAAAGGTCCTTTTTTTTTTCTTTACGTTTAGTGCTGGTGGGAGGAGAAAGTTTGGTTAACTATTTAACCTATGATAGCCTTTTATCGTTTTATGGCTTACGGGTCCATGATTTTAAGCCTTTGTCAGTAAGTTCCTGGTTTGTAGTCGATCTTTTCTCTCGTGTCCAGTTATATGACTTACATCAGTTTACTGGAGATAGGAAAAAATTATAAATAGCAGATGAAGGCACATATTTTTACTAAAATTACTAGTCAGCAACTTTGGATTTGGTACCCAGTTTGAATTTAGACCCTAAACTGCTTTCTTCCACTCATGTCTGCATTGTGATGTTTTTTACCAGTGGGGCTCTCCCTCTTCTTCCCCATTTGCTTCGCCTCTCTGTTTTTTGGCTATGATGCGATGTGTCCTGATCAGTTGGAGCAAGTACTTGCGAAAGGTCACTTGGAAGCCCTCTTTTCATTTCTCCCCGCTACAGTTTTTCCAGCAGGCAACCGCTCCTGGGAGTGACCCCCTCCAATCTGTCCCTTTTGATATCCAAAGCGGGTTGTTACGGGGGTTAAATTTCTTAATTCACTGAGTTCTTGCGAGCGCTTCTTCAGCCCACCGCGCTCAGTCCCCACAGCTGGGTGCAGACCGCCTGTCTCTCTAAGGATACTGTGAAAGTGTTAGGACTTTTTCTTTCACCTTCCTCAAACTTGAGGCATGGGGGGACTGATTTTACACCTGTATATCTCACATCACCTTCAGGGGAATTAAATCTCCAGGTTACATCAGTATAAGTATCACCCTTATGGGAGGAAGTTTAAAATCAGACAAAGCCTCTTCCAGGGCGCTCTGACTGGTAAGGAAAGATGCTTGTTAAGAGATCTCAAACCACGAGAGCTGGTGGCTTCTGCCTGCCCTGGCAAGGGGGTAGGTTTGGGGGGTTCTTAATTAGTTTTCGGAGGGTCAGGGAAATGACTGTAGTGGGTCTGGAACAAAGGAAGAAATGAAAATGCAAAGCTGAGTGTTTGATATGTTGATAACCCCCCAGTTTTAATTTTAGCCTAATTGGATCAGGGTTAGTGGCAGTTGTTAGGTAAAGTACCTTCCTGAAGTTCTGACTTTATTCAAAAG
Organism: Nestor notabilis; assembly: GCF_000696875.1. Classification (NCBI taxonomy): domain Eukaryota; kingdom Metazoa; phylum Chordata; class Aves; order Psittaciformes; family Psittacidae; genus Nestor; species Nestor notabilis. The sequence goes on from NW_009943261.1 coordinate 51,054, forward strand.
TAAATATCATAGCTCTTCACTTTTAACACAAGTCTTTTTCTTTTTTTTTCCTTTTTTTAATTTTCACCCAAAGATAAACCGCTCAGTTTACCTTGGATTTGTATCCACTGGGAAAGCGCAAAGATTTCAGGGACCTGTATTCTGATGGTAACACTTGTGACATGAGCTTTTGTTTTCTATGCGAGGAGGAAATGTTAGCATTTTTTCACATGTTAACTTTTTAACAATTGCAAGGAATTTCTTTTTCCTTAAAAACTGCCATCCTTTTCTTTCTCCTCCCCTTTTCTCTCTTCTTGATATTTTTATTTCCCTTTTATATGGAGACTTGTAGATTTTGTCACTTCAAACGTTAGCTGTTCCTCCTCTTTTCTTTCACTTTACAATACACACTAGGAGATTTTTTTTTTTTGCATATTCCTCCCCTTTCTCTGTGAGATATTGTAGTTGACCAAATTTAAAACACTACAGTATTTAGCATCCCCGCAGTGCCATTTTAAGTATTTGGACCTGGAAAATGCCCCAAGCAACAACTACCTGAATTGCTTTTAATTACACAATATAGCTGCATCATTTTACTTCAGATTCTTTTTGATTGATGCTGTAAGGCAATTGTAACCATGGATGATGGGATTAAGTGCCTCTTGAAGTGACTTTAGCTTCTTGTGGGAACAAAGGGAAAGAAGAGAACACTTAGTCCCTTTTTGAGTGAACAGCCTTTTTTCACTTGCTATATAAAGAAATACAATTAACAAACATTATCCCCAGAGGTGAATTGAAATGTACGTGCGGACAATAACCGCATTAGACATATATGATCCGAGGTATTTTGGCCATTCATTAGTGCTAATTGTTTGAGAAACAAGCCCACAGAACAAATGATTAAAATGTTAGTGCCATAACCAGGATTATTAGCATGTGTGATAAAATGCATGCGCCGCAGCTGTACCAATAAAACTCTCTGGCGAGTCGCTTTGATTCTACAAATACTCTGCTCGGCTGCGAGCCCTTCCTATTTGCACAGGGCCTGCTGATATTTATAACAAACAACTTATATCTTCTTTTCTTAATTAGAAAGAATTACTATGCAAATTGCAGGGCTTTGTAATTTCGAAGAAGTTTCCTTTGTCTTTGGTGGATTATTTGTGTGTGGTTGTGAGCTACTCCCTAGAAAATCCAACATAGCAAACCCATTATATTTACTCTGGGTTGGGGTTTTCTTCACATATTAGAGAAGTAATTTGGAGGAGATTTTGCTGCATTAGGTGTTTCATGTTCAGTGGTCTTGGTTCACTTCTGTCCTCCTGCCGTAGCACCACAGATAGCCAGGATTGTGGTTGGTATGCAGTTATGTGCATACAGGTCAGAAATACATGTTGTGGAAATTATCCATCTTTTTTAATGGTTTTAGTCAGATGCTGAGAAACGGTCTTTGGAAACACTTTGGCAACACTGTGCCAAAGATTGTAGAAGTAGAGGTTTGGCACTTCGCTAAGTGCCTTGAGCAATCGATGTTTTTCCATGCTTTCGGTGGATCACGGTGTAGCGTCTCTTCCAGGGATGATTTGATGTAGCAAATAAACGGGAAACAGAGGCACAGGTTAAAGCACTGATCCTGAAAATCACTTGTGGGAGTACTTTATTTTGTGAGCTATACGCTGTTGGCTCTGATGAGACTACACAGGTGTGTGCAGTTAAGTATACGTGTGAGTATGAGCAACACTGGAATGTGAAAATGCAGTTTACAACAGGGAAATGCGTATAATTTGGGGCAATTTCACTGGTTGCAGCCACACTGTATGGCTGCCATTGCAAAGTGCAATGTCTCTTAGTAGTCAAAAAGGTTTTCTTTTCTCCTTCCTGAGGATGAACTATTTGCTCTTGGGTGAAACGGTTCTCAGAGGATCACGAGTAACTTTAACTCACCAGCTACTTTTGCATATTTGATGAAGACTTTAGTAGAGTGTTATGTTTGCTGAAGAAATTTAGTTTCATTTCCAAGACCCAAGAGCATTCAGCATGCTGCTAGATGCTATGAATGAAAATATGCTGCTGTAAAACAATTTAATGAGCATTACCCAATAGCCTAGTCCTTGTTTTAACTTAGAGTGCTTAAAGGAAGAAACATTGTCTTAGCAAATTCTCTTGGCTTATGTCCATGTGTTTAGTTTAAAGCATAGTCAAGCTTAGTTTGAATCATTAAAATACTTGCAGTCAGGAAACATATGTAAGATTTTCTTCCTCTTTACAGCACACAGTTAACAATATAATTGAGATTGTAGTGCTGTGTGGGGTTTTTTGTCCTAAAAAAGTAACCACTGGGGATGTTTTTATTCTATCAAAATAACAGAAGTTGAGATAATCAGGATAGTGTTTCCTACCACAGCAGCTAACTGCTTATATGCATAGCACCCTGGGCCTTGCTGCTGTTTTAAAAAGGTTTATAAGCAAATGGATTTCTTAATAAATTCAATTCTTCCTCTACATTTCATTTTATTGTAGAACATAAAAGTTGACTACACAAGGAAACTGCAGAATGAGAAGATGATTTTTTAGGAATATATGTCAAAATAATAGCATACAAAAACATTTACTGTAGTCACACCTAAGCATACTTGTTGAAAACTCTTATTTTACATGTGCTTTTCTAGACATCTTTGTTTTGAGAGGAGAAGGATGCTGTGTTGGTCCACTGGCACCAGCTCCTCCTGTACAGCTTTTTGCTGGCCATACCTGTTGAAAAAATTATTGCTTCTTCAACTTGCTGAAATATTCCATAAGACTAACAAATTGACACATTAACAGTATATTTTTATAATAATCTGAGTCCTGAGAAACCTGTGGTTTAGGCCTATGTGGCTACAACATTGATTAGCTGAGGAGGAGATACTGATAGTCAGCAGGTGATAGTATTTCTAACATTAAGCCTATCGGGTGATGGTATTTTAATGGATTAAATCTACCACTTCTTTGGAGTTGGGTGATTTGCTGTGGAAGTTATACTGCTCTCCCATCTAAATGAAAGTTTGTAGACCTCAATGGTGACAGCTAACTATATCTGGTCTGGAGGTAACAATGTGTTTATCTACCTGATACTACACACCATTGTGCATGGTAAGTAGAGCAGAGCTGCCTTTATTGGGCTTGCAGCAGTGAGAGGGAAACCAGCCAGTCAAACAGCCATTGGTTCGATGACAGCTCAGAAGAAATCCTGGGAAATGTGTGACTGGAGATACATCTCATCTCAGCATGCTCTGAGATTATGGTGTTAGCCACTGTCTATCAGGTTTCTGGGGTTGGAGAGTTGGTGAGAGGCAGTCATTAAGGGTGCTTGAGGGGCTGCTTGGCTCTAGGCTGGAGTTAACTGTTAGTGGGCTGAGCTTTTTGACTCCTTTGTGCCTTTGGGAACTACAAGGTTGAAGCCATCAGAGAAAGAGAATAGAAACTAATCACTTTTGTCCCCTCATATATGTTCAGTGAAGGACTGCAGACTTCTTTACTGACCTCTGTGTCAGACTGAAACAAACCCCTCCTCTTTCCATTTGAGATAAACCACTCTTCCACCTCCTCCTTGCTCTCCCAAAGTATGCTATTGCAAGAAAATGGGATTAAGTGGATTTTACTAGCAGCCACTTGATTTGCCACAAGTTGTGTTACCATCCCCACTTCAACGTGAAGCAGGGGACATCAAGTGGTTTGTGGGAGAGGGGCAAAGAGGGTACTTAGGAGAGACTCAGTGGATGTCAGTTGCATGTCTGCAGGTGTTGTCAGGACCTCCACCACCTGAGTTTGGAAGCTGCTGATGAAGAAGATTTATTAGCAAAGGTAGCACTGGCACTTGGAATAAAACAATGTGTCATTTCTGTGTAACACCAAAGAAGCCCCCTTTCTTAGGCTGAATTAAGCATTACCAGGCATGTTACAAGAAAGAGTCTGGCAGTGGGTTTTTGTGGGCTTATAAAGTAGATCCACCCAAGACATGCACAGACACATCAGAGGAGGTGGTGGAATAGTTGTCCTTTTCAATTTAGTTTACTGAGATAAAATGTAATAAAAGCTTTCTTCATCTTTTCAACCCAAGACTTACATTCAGTTTTTAGGGTGCATGCTGTAGGGGAAGAGAGGGTTCTTCTATGGGCTTAGCTTAGAAAGGTAAGTGTTGTAGTGGTCTGTCAGCCTCACACCATGTTGGCTGTGATTTAGATTGACTGACCTCATTTCCAAGCATTTTGAGAGGGTTAGTCATGTTCAAGTCGAAGAAAACCCACGTGCGTATGTAGCCATGTGTCATCCAAGTGCAGCAACTTGGGAAGCATTATTAAAAGGGGCATAGGAAAGCGCATGGGTCCCTGACATGATGCGATAATGACATGTTCAGCATGGTGCTAGAAAAGCTTTGCATTATTCAAAGTGCTGAATAATATACATGATAATGCATAATGGTGTTATATGGTAGGATTATTTTGTGGAATAAGTGACTTGTGTTCTGAGTATGAAGGCAAATTGTATTACTTTGTCCTCATTTTTCATATATGAATAGGCCTGGGGGTACAGTGTGAAACGGGGAGGAACAGGAGCAGGCAGAGGGATTTTTTTGGAGGGCCATGGAACACAGAGGCACCCTCTGCAATTTATTTCTCTGTGCTTATAATTACGGTGCAAAGCAAGCTCCCTAGGGCACTCAGGGCAGCCTCCCCCAGCAGCCCCACTGCCTCCAAGTGCACCAACCCAGATCATGCCTAGGGTGGGTTAGATGGTCCCTCACCGGGAATACTGGCACAGGGTGAAGACTGCCACAAACCTGACACCTCCAGTCCATGCGGATGCCACCTACTCAAGCTGTGGGGCACCACAGGCTCACACCTGCACCAGAGTGTGGTGCACAAAACATTTATAGACTTTAAAAGGCACCGCAGTCAACAGCCTGCTGATGGGTTTCTGAGCTCTGTTAATGGAAGTTGTGCTGTGGATCTGGAAGTCTGAAGGCTTCTGAGAGGACGTGTTTGGATTAGAGAGGTTCCACATTACATGAGGTTTTCATTCCTGTTTTCCTCGTTTCCCCCTCCATCCATTTTGCTTATTTAAAATTTGCATGCAAATGTGTTTGTTGATATAACGCGAAGGTTGCAAAATCAACTCTGCAAGCCCATGTTTGTTTTAACCAACACCCCTGCTTCATTCACAGCATGCTGTCCAGCTCCAGGAGCAAACGTGGCAGATAGCAGCCTCCTCCTAAAGCAGTCCTGATCTGTTCCCAGCACAGCCTCCATCCTATGGAGGAGTCCTATGACAGGGGGAAAAACCAACCACCACCCTTCTGTATTTACTACTTGCCGTAGTGCACAGAACGGGCAGCATGATTAAGGCTGCACAGATAACCTCAGCCCTGTCAGTTCTTCAGTTCTCAGTGTTTAAGTCTGCAAGTTCTGTTGAACATAGCAGTTTTGGAGTTTTTTACTGTAATACCGATACCTCCCTACCTCGACTCTTCCTAAGGAAAAAAGAATTTATAAATAACCCAAAACCAGCCACTGACTAGGTAGGAATGTTTCTCCTTCAAAATATAGTCTACTATTCTTTACAGCATTGTAGCCAAGAGTCTAATCTCAAAAATGTCCTTTACAGGGTGGATTCTTCTCTGCCAGCTGGTGTTCCTAAGCTTAGTTACCGCTTTGCATCATCTCACAAGTACGTTCCCAGGCGAGCTGTGCTGTATGTACCTGCGGATGATGAAAGGAAGATACAAAAAATCCCATCACTAAACGTAGATTGTGCAGTGCTGGACTGTGAAGATGGTGTGGCTCTGAACAGAAAGGTAATTAAAAATAGTCTGTGTGATATAATCAGTGTTGAAGAGAACTTGTGGAAAAACATTGGGAAAGCAACAACCAGAGAGACAAAGCTAAATCTTAAGATACACAAAGTAACGTAAGAGTGGTAGGCTTTGTGAAGGGAAAATCTGCTTGCCCAGGACTGAAAGACATCCCATGTGCGTAAGTGATGGGGGAGTTTTGAAGAAGTACAGAGCTGGGTGTACGCTTTCATCATAGAAGAGTGGGAGACACTTGTTACTGCTGCATGTTTCTTAAGGAAGAGGAGGAAATGGTCTGTGAGAAGAGAAGCAGGAAAGGAAGAGTTCGTTCAGAATCACTAGGTGGGGGGTTTGCTGCTGAAATGAAAGCATCTTCAGATTGTGAGCAAAACAGCATGGGTTTGAGTTTGAGCCTTGGGGTGTTTAGAAAGATTTTCTTCCTGAGCTTTCTGGAGGAAACGCTGTTAGGAATGTTTCTGAAGGAAAGAGAAGTTAGAACCTGAGTGTACCAGGGTTTGAAGAGCAGTTTAGACTGATGGAGCTGCAAGAAAGCGGGGAGATAGACGTGAGATATGTCAAGTACCGGTGTCAAGATTTCATTGACATTGAATTGTGAAAGAAGAGAGAATGATGTAGCATGCATTCGGGTTTGCTTGCAAGCAAGTTTTTTAAATATATTAAAATAACCATTTTAAAATATTTCACATCTGAGAATCATTTAGGTAGGAAAAGACCTTTAAGAGTCTAACCATAAACCTAACACTGCCAAGTCCACCATCTTAAACAATCTATAGGAGAAACTGATAAAAATGTTTCCTGGTGAAAGCTATGTCTGAACAGGAATGTAGGCTTGCTCTCACATTATTTTCATATTTGTCAGTTTTCCAATCCATGTTAGAGTGCTTCAAACTACAGCGAACAGTGTTTAGGTTTCAATATGAATGTGTTGTCCAGGAAGGTATGAAAATAGGCTTGAAAATTTTACTGTGTCATCTCAAAAATGTGGATGAATTTTTTCGGGTATTGGTTTTGGTTTCTTTGTTTTGTTTTGTTTCTTGGGAGTTAATGCTTTCCAGAAGGACTTTCTCGCATAGTGCTCTCTTTAACCTTCAGCTCTTTACAGGTATATTGGAAAGAAAAAAGTTTACAGAGTTTGCATATATGTATTTTAGTTCTGAAAAGTGACAGTAGCACCTCTGGATGTTTATGTGTACTGCTGAACACAGTTGGAAAACATTTTCCTGTTGCTAAAATTCTGTGTGAAAGACTGAGATTATATCTGCTGTCACAGTGAATTAGTATTGTTTAGGTTATATCTGGGGGGCTGCTGCTGTAAGATAACACAAGACACAATTGTGTATTAAACTGTAGTATTTTTAGGTGCAGCTTAATTATATCAAACAAATAATTTATAGCAGAAGCATCTATTTGTAACAGAAAATGACAGCAAAAAATATTTTTATGATCGAAGGTGACAGAGTTGGTAGTAGTAATTTCTAACAGGAGGGAGCCCAGGCAGGGCCACCAATGTGGTCATGGCATGGGAGGAGAGGTTGAAAGTGCCTCAGAAATGTTGGGTTTGGGGAAAATCAGGACCTGGTTGAAGGTTCACAGTGCCTTGAGCCAAACTTACCTGTCTGCAGAAGGCTTTTACTTATGTCAAGTACAAGCAGCAAGTTTGAACCACATGTTAACAAGTCCATTTTAACGAGATGCTCTGTGTTTTGTATCAAGATTAAGTTAGATTTGGAGAGATCAAGAATCTGGAATATTGGCAGCTCCATTTGGTTGCTCATTTAGAGGGAAACAAGGAAGATGAGCTTCCTATGTCTGAAACTGGTAACATCTGCAAAACTGTGTTTGGTTTTGTAGCTGCTTTTGAAGCTGCAGTCATAAATTAAAAATCTTTATTTTCTAAACAATATTTTCTCTCAAAGAAATTTCAGAGGCTATCATCCCCTCACAGTTATGGTTTGTAATGGCTCACAGAAAGCACCAGAAGAGGGGAGGCCATACCCCAAACTGTATACCATTTTGGTGCCTGCATTTCTTAGCTTCAGGAACTACAGCACTGACCATGATTTCAGGTATCATCATCTGCTGACTCCTCCTTTTTCTCAATCTTTTTTTCTAGCTGATATTTTGACTAAATCAGAAAAAAAATCAAAAAGCAAACCGTGCAGAAAGAACTTCACAAGGAAAAAATTTCTCAGCGAATCTTCTGAGGGGAACCAGTGGGAAGAAACAGCTAAAAAGCAAAGTTATAGTATGCTGAATACTGAGCCTGCAAGTAGGGTGAGAGCTGATCCTGGTGTGAGAGTAGGACACATGGGGCTTTTGCAACCCCTCCTGGGACTGGACAGAGCTGTGAAGTCTTCAAAAATTCAGAATAGGAATTCAGATAGGAAGATATCCCAGTGTTGCTGAAAATTTCAGCCATCTTTTACAAAGCTAGCTTTAGTCTTGCTGAACATACCCTGCTAGTCATGCTGACCTCAAATCCTGGTTGGAGCTCCACACGCTGTTTTTAGAGGTTGAAATGGTTAGTGTCACATGGAGTAGACTGCCAGCTGTCCTTCCAGTGTCTGGCTCTGTAAGACATTGGGAATTTCTACAACAGAAATTTAAGGTTTGGATGGGGGGGGAAGTGAATACTACTGAAGGGAAATTACTTTCCCTGAGCTCCTATTCACAGATGAAGGTAGGAGCTCTTCCCCACTGATGTACATGTAAAGTTTCTCCAGTGTTGCTATACATTTTAAAGAAATTACTCAGAATGTCTTGCTTGGCGATATTTTTAAGTGAACAGTTGAAATAGGAATTCGAACGTTATAAAACTAGAAATAATACAGATTGCACTGCTGTTATGTTGCAAATGCATCATGCTCTAGAGACTTTTTGTTAAATGGTGCAAAAATAGCCTATGCCTATTTTAGCTCTTCACAGGAGAATGAATATTCTTTCATTTTAATTATAAGAAATAAAAAGATAAAAAGAGTGGCTGCACCAACATGCTTGAACATGTAAGCCAGAAAGCTGAATTGCATGTTATACCACTGAGAGCTCTGTGTAGGAGCTGAGCTGTCTGAAGATACCTCAAGGGCTCTCAGCAAAGCCAGCACTCCCTGGTATAGCTTTCTCTGTAGCGCTGCATTACTCACTGTACTTCCATGCCAGGTGAACCTATTACGAGGTGGAGAAGTCTCCTTCTCCTGTTGGAGAAGGGAAGATTTCCATGTCAGTGCTTTCATTGTCCAAGGATGGAGTGGGCTAAGGTTTCGTAGTTGGTTCCCATGGGTCTAGTAAGGTTACCACCCTTACAAGAGAGCTTTCTAGAACAGCATTTTTTCCAGCAGGATCCTGTCTTCAGTGCTGCTGTTCTTCAGAGCATCCAGGACATGTCAGCTGCCAGGTCAGCCTAGCAAGAGACCAGTTTGAGCTGCTATTGCATTGTTCATGCCTCTTTCTGAGTCCTTGAGAAGAGTTTCAGAGCATTTTAATGCCTGCAAACCACTGCTATTAGTGGCTTTATCTTCACTGACGTCATTAGGACGGTTTTGAATAATTGGGATATACGGTGCCTTTCTCTGTAGCTGTCTTTAGTCTGCTATCAGGCCAGGTAGGGCACAGTCCCTTCTGCCAAAGATGACCTTTGAAAATTATCTCAGGCAAATTTTGAAGGGTTTAGGTTTCAGCCTTTTCTTTCCATTGAGAATGCCAGTGTTATAATTAAGAATCGAAACAAAACCCCTCCTCATGTTTTTTGTATCAGAGGTGTAAAAGCAATCCCTTGGAGTGTACATATGGCTGGGAAACATCTGTGTGGTCCTTTGACACAAAACAGTTGAAAATAGGAAATCTTATTGTTGTTCCTCTGAAACTAAATAGATCTCATTCATCCAGTAAAAGTTATTGATATTCAGGATTGTGATTATATCACTTTATCTCTTCTAGAAAGAAGTTGTTCTCTCCTCCAACACTTGAGCAAGAGAAGCTGGGGAACAGGAACCTCAGCTCTGTCCTTTTCATCACATCTCTTCCTCAGGAGGGGAAACAGCAGCTCATGAGCCTCTTCTGTTCTCCCTGCTCCTCTCAGAAGTGAGGGCAAGTTCAGTTGGGCTAAGAGGATGGATAGGGAAGGACTTATTTTGCTTATCTGCAGCATGGCCTTTTAGGGTCATAGCATAAATTCGTTCCTACTTAATGTCTTGTAGCCTGTTAAAAGATCATCGCTGTGCTGTGCCTCAAAAGAAAAAAAAAAACCAAACAATTAATTCTTTTGAATTGCCTGTTTCTAAAAATAAGATTAAAGCCTGACCACTTTTCAAACTGTTCCATTATGAATAACACATACGTAAGAGATGACTCTGGGTTCATTACAGTTAAGAGCAGATCATCCACATACACGCTGATTTTATGGAGATTTCTCCCTATGAGAATGCCTCCTCCGTCTCTCTAGTGATCTGATCCTGGGGTCAGAACAAACAGCATGCCAGCGAGAGAGCATCCTTGCCTACCATTTTTCCCCTAATCTGAGACCTTCTGAACTTTTTATTCCTTATCACTGATGAGAAGAGGTTCTTGCATGTAAAATAACACTTCAACTAAATTTGGGGGTAGAGATAAATACATAAAACAGGTCAGCATGGTATACAAAGAAAAAAAAATCCTTTCCTTACTGAAATGCATTTCCTTACTGATCTCACTGAAGGCTTTTACAGTATCAGCGGAAAAAAGCTGCAGTTGGTTTCCATAAACCTCTAGCTACTTCAATTACAATCAACAGTTTTCCTGCATTATGTGATGATAATATTTTTTTTTTTAATAAAGCCGAGCTGGTTAGGATTTATCAATGCCACAGGTATGTCGCTAGGCTCATAGTGAGAATGTTAGCTAGTACTTCACAGGCACAGTTGCATGAAACATTGATAACTAGGTTATTTTACCAGGTCTTTGCTTTATTTGTAATAAATTAGTACTGTACCTAATTGTATTCCTCCTACAGGGAGAAGGCTTGCTGATAAAGTGTGTAGAGAATGATTAAATGTACACAGGCGCATAGTAGGGTGACTTCTCTTCAAAAGATGCACAAAATAATTAAAATGGGAATGCTGCTTTCCCCAGTGGCTTGCCATTATTAAAAGTCTCAGTAGCATGGGAAATTCTTCTGTAGGAACTGGGGAGTCCAGAAGTCTCTCTGGTTTATTGTAGGGAAGCTGAACTGTACAGCGAAACTCTGCAAGGCCTTTTTGATCCTTGAAGAGTTCTGATGAATATACATTTTTATGAAAGTTGTAAAGTGTTTTCATTTCCTTATTAATCCCACCATGGTCCTGGAAGAACTGCCACTCCTGAGTGGTAACTGTGACAATAAAAGTTTTTGTTCCTATTGTTTTACTCTACAAGCCAATCATCTTCCTTACAGAATGATTTGAGGATTCATAAGGACGATTGCAATATTCAGCAATTTTCTTCTTAATGAGCTCAGTAATGCCTGTGTCTCTTCGAGCAGAGCCTTTGAATTGCCAGTTATTTCTTTTCCACTGATTCAAATGTATCCAATTAAGTTTGACTTGGACGTGTTCTGATGTAACTATTACTGCTGACAGAACAGTGCCTAGAAACTTAGGGAAAGTGTCTTAGCTCAGTTTTAACAGGGATTTCAGGTAGGAATACATGGATAGACCTGGGAAAATATTTTCAAACATACAGTTAATGTTTGTATGGACTCGGAATTCACAGTACTTCAACTCTTCATGTGTACTCCACAGTCCGCAGGTACATCAGCCCACCTGGGTACTGAAGACTAATTGCAGGACTAGAAGTCATGTATTGCTACACATTTCTGGACCAATTTTCAGTATTTCATCTGCTTTCACAGCAGAAAAGACCTGGCTGCACAGCCATTGAGCATCTAGCACTTAGTTTGAAGGGAGCAGTTGAGGTTCAAGTGGGATATGGGAAATCAAGCCAATACAAAAAGTTCAGAGTACATATGTAGCTTAGAAACACTCTTTTGGATCAAATTTGGGCAGATTTTTGTTTGTATGCAGAGCCATGTGTTGGGTTATGCTGTCAGGGCTGCAGTGGTACTGGGGATGAGAAAAACATAAAGGTACTGCCTAGATTGCTATCACAGCAGTTCTTAACACTCAACACTATTTGCTCCAGGTCTTATTTGCTTTTTTGTCAGCCGTGAGCAGGCAGAGGAATATGTTTGTATGTCCAGATTTCTATTGCAATTAGTCTTGTAACCTAGTCTTGAACCTAAGAGTCCACTGTGCTCATAACCAGTAGTCCAGCCTACTTATTCTTCCACAATGCAAGGGCCACCTTTTGAAAACAAGCCAAGCAGGAGGAAACCCACAGACCCCATTAACAGAGACATGGGTGAGGAAGTGGTAGGACACACAAAGAATACAGCACTCACCCTCTTTGTTAAACTTTTCTACAAGGTATCTCTACAGTCACAGTCAAGGTAGTGGTCTAGTGGAACTTTGGTTTGGTTTAGATAAGATAGGTAGGTAAGGGAAGGTGGAAATGCATGGTACTTTTCCCACTGCATTGGTGCCATGAAAGCTGGACCTGTCCCAGGATGGTGAAGAGTGAGGGAAACCTAAGAGATATTGAGAAGATTATGGGCAAAATCTGTGGTTTATTTTACCAAACTGTTTAAATATCACCTCTTTACCAGGGGGATAGTAGTAGTTTCAGGTAGCAAAACAAGAAAGCATTGGGATGCTGGATAAGAGAAAAGAATTTTTGATGTCAGGTGGAGGAACAGCATAGCCCTATACATGGAAGTTGAAGATGTGTGTGGTCATGGCTATGTTTAGGAACCTTGGCAGGTGTCAGCTGAAAGTGTGATATTTAACCGCTGTACCTTTGGTTTCATCTATTATTCTTCTGGAGACAAGAGAAAAAGATCCTAGCACTCACTGCTGGAAATTAAACCACCAATACCTATGCGGAAGCCTTGTTTCCTTCCACTGCGGGCTCCTGCTAACGCAATACTTAATGATGCTGCAGATTCTGCAGTCCTTATTCAAATGATGTTTCAGAATGCAGGAAGGACATTTGTGTCTAAATGAGTAATTCAGGATTAAGCCCTTCAGGAGTTAGAGCTTCTTCCTTTTATACACTACCATATATATTGAAGGCATGTGGGCTGTGCTAGTTGCAGGACACACCATTCCCAAAATAAGCATAGAACCATCTAAACCCAGCCTTTTATTTCTACCACGAACTAAGCCCATGCCATGATGTCCCTTGAATTTAGAGTGGAGTAATTTATCTCTGTTCAACAGAAGACAAAGTACATGGATTACGATTGCCTAAACCCCTGGGTTTTACATATTCTGTAAATTACTTTCTTCTATGAATAGTGAAAAGACTGTATGTTTAAAAGTGCTTTATACACCAAAAGAATACACTTTCATGGAATAGGCTGGTAACCAAAATAGTTACAAAAACACATCTCTGGTGTACCAAAACTGGGGAGCATCCAGAACCATGAAGTCATTGTGCACTCACATCCCAGAATAGACCACAATTCGCAATTCTTGTGATTTTTCTAGTCCCTGTAAAAGCCATAATAAACAGGGACAGAGCATTAGGAATTACATGCATTTGTTTAATCACATCTAAACCTGCATAGCTTTGTTAGCTATGTAGTATGCAGCAGGCTCCAGGGGCACAAAAGATCTTAAATGTGTCCCCAGGTTACACATTGCCATGCCCAGAGTTTGGGCTTCCAACCAAAGAATTCTTTTGCAAAGAAGGAAAAAATACATCATTGTTTCCCCCTTCATTTTGGGTAAGTTGAAACATGTAGCCACATTTGAAAGTTACTGTTTTGGTAGGGGACTTTACGTATATATTGAGCATGTGCATTTTTTAGCACATCTAAATGCATTGACAGAAGTATATTCATAGAATCATAGAATGGTTTGGACTGAAAGGGACCTTAAAGCTCATCTGGTTCCACACCCGCCCCCCCAAAGGCAGGGACACCTTGCACTAGACCAGGTTGCTCAAAGCCCTGTCTGACCTGGCCTTGAACACTGCCAGGGATGGGGCAGCCACAGCTTCTCTGGGCAACCTGTGCCAGCGCCTCAGCACCCTCACAGGGAAGAACTTCTTCCTGATATCTAATCGTAATCTACCCTCTTTCAGTTTAAACCCATTACCCCTTGTCCTTTTGTATGTCTGACTCCAAAAACAAATGCACACATCTGCAAATGCAGCATATTACAGATTTGGACGTTGATGTAAGATGCTCTGCTGAGGTTGCCCATCTTTCCTTTTGGCTATGCATATCATGAAGGAGATCATGATCTGTCTTCTTGTTTATCGATAAGAAAGTTGATAAACTGACTGTGGAGTCTGATCAGCACTTTGCATCTTTTCTGAAAGGATAAATAAAATCTTAGTGTTTTCTGAGTCTGACTACAATTTCTAGTTTTAAAGCAGCTTGGTTGCTCTGAGACTACCGTTTCAACTTCTGAATAGCAATATAACATTGTGCTGTCTACTGTGGATCCTTGTAATAGCTCTTTATGATATCCTTCAGGATATTAGGGCTACCCTCTCCAGGTCAATGTACTTGCCAGTTATTTCAAGTTTGGGAGAAAAAAAAGTGTAAATGTTTTTCTTCATATCTGATCACTGAGCTCCAGAAGACCATAAATCCTTGTGTTGTTCCTCATTCAGGAGCAAATAGTTGTAAAGATACTGGCTGTTCATTTTGGAACGATGATAAACCATGGCTTGCTCATTCTTTCCTCCTTACTTGTTACAGACTCTTACTAGATTGCCTCAAAATAGCTGTGCCTATGCCAGGCTTGAGATAACTTCATATTCTAAGGTTTCACAATATAATCAAGTGTTAAAAAGGGATATGTTGAACAAATTGGTATTTTCTTCTTTGTTTACATTTTAAACTTTGATTCCACACAGACCAAATCTTCCACTTGTTAACCAATTATTTTTAAATAGAATAATTATAGATCATAATTTGGTATGCATTTTCTTGAGAAAAAGGGCAAATTAATACATGTAAACATGGGTGAATCTATTTAAATAAACTGTCCACAAAATCCTTACAATATGTAAACAACATTTGTTATGCCTTGGAGATAGCATATGATTGGACTCATGAGACCCTGTTTATCCTGC
>NW_009943261.1:66070-78374 GCF_000696875.1 Nestor notabilis
TGAACAGTTTCTTTTATAACTTCAAAGGGAATTTTGTATATTTATGGCAATAGCAGGGTGTTAAGTGTAGCTAGACAGAAATTATACCTCAGCTATTTAGTTAATGCCAATAGGGATTAAATTAGATTTTATAGCTGTTAGTAGAAGTCTGTTTTGTAGCTAACAAGTGGGATTTTTAAATCCTGGAAAGCATAATCCTATTATAAAACTGGCAGCTGAATTAACATTATCTAGGAAGCAAGTCTTCACGGATTAACATTTTTTGACATTAACAAAGAAAAACTAATGCTACAGGGATATTAGATGCTATTCCCAAAAGTAGGAAAAAAGGGAAGTGAATATAGGACAAGATAAACGGCACAAATACTGCAGGAAGGAAAAATGGAGTGAAATATGCATGAGATGAAATCTGGGAGTGGCCATGTTCTGCCTCAGATACAAAAGAAGTACTCTAGGTATGAAAGGCTCCACAATTGGTAATTCATATATTAGCCCACACACTGATTTATATGTGCCTTGTGACTAATTTAGTTATCCAACATGAGTATGAGATAGCCACAATGCCTTCTCCTGTTCTAAGGGCTTTGTATTCCAGCTGAATGCCATAGGAGCCAAGGACTGGCAGCACTGCAGAGGAAACATTTGTCCCTTTACTGAACAAGCCCATAAAACTGTTCCACAAAAACCCTGATGAAGTTCTCCTTACCTATCTTGAAGGACAGTTATGGGACGACTGCTGTAGGCAATGGTACAGGAGATGAGTGGGTCATTGAACTTGCTTGTCTTGCAATATCTTATTCTAGGTATTGATTGACAGTCTAAATAGATTAAAGAGTATATACCATGTCATATTTCAATTAAAAAATCTTTGTCCCCTTCACAGTTAGAGAGCAAACCTTTTATTACTTAAAGTTGTGAAGTGTACATCTCATGTAAATTATTTTATCAACCCTACATTTAAAATCTGAGCCCTTATTCACAGCTGCAGCATTGACATAACAGAAGTAGTATTTTGTTGTGTGGAGGGTTAAGAGGAATCCACTTGATAAACTTACTAGTTACAAAAACATGCAAAACAAATTCTTACAGATTTTGCAAAATCATATTCAGTGTTGACACAGTAAAAATTTTACTGCAACAGGATCTGTTGGCTGCCATCTTGTCTCACAAATTTCTTCCTTCTTATCAAATAAAGAATTTCATTAATAACTAATGAAAGCTAAACTGAAACAATTTGTTCTAACTTTGCCTTCCAACCTCCCAAGTTCTTGGTTTGAGTAAGGCAGAACTAGATCTGAGTTACTGTCAGACTAGGGTATTGTTATCAGAGATTTAATTGTGGCTTTGCAAACCTAATACATGGCTTCACAGGCTTAATCTTGGTTTGGTGCTTTTGAAATGGCACATTTTTCCTCCTTGTGAGTTCCTATTTTAACCATTATTACTTACTGGCTTATATTTTTACTGAGCATCTTTTTTGCCAGAGCATGTGTGTATAGTAATCACTGCTGTGGTTAAATCCATTACCGAAGGTGTGGCAGTGGCTGCCGTAAGAGTTTTATTAAATCATGGTTCTGTAGCATAGACTTTACCTTGCACAGTGTATAACAACATCTAAACTGTGGAAAGAGGGTGAAATTTTTAAGTTGCCAAATTGCCCTCCTCTGAAGTTAGTACCATGAGGAATAACCTTGGCACCATTATGTCAGTGGGAAAACTCACACCATTTGGCATCATCAAGAGCAAGATTTATCCCATTGTGTGCATGTTGCACGAACAATACTGAACACTGGTGGGAATTGTAAATAGTTGCTTTTGTTGTGGCTCTTTTTCAAATATCTGTCCTCCAAATCCTTTTTTTTTAATTGTTATTTTTATGTATGTGGAAGTATGAACAGTCCATAAGCCTGGTGCTTTAAAGCATGCTGGTATCTTTTACCCATTGCCACAGCCCTTTGAGGTGCTGGGCACCTTTGAAGAAATGGGGGTACAATGTGCTTCATATCAGGAAGGACATGAATTTGATGTCTCCCAGAAGCACATAGTCCTTAGATAAAGGACCTATCTTTCCTTCTCCCTTAAATGATGAGCAATCCTACAGCATTTTATAGTTTGTTTCCAGTTTTGCTGCTGTGAGCTGGAATGTATACAGATGTGGCCCGTAAGACTTGGGTTGTTTCTAAAACTTGTTTGGCTAGCTCCTCAGCTTGTGTAAATAGGTTTATCTCTTCATTTTTCACACGGCAACACAGCAGGTGAAGCAGCTCTCAAATGAGAATTAAAGACAGATTATGTGACCAGGGAGTTGTATTCACATCATTTGGCTGGACACTCATCATCTGCCTCCAGTCTCTGGAAAAGAGAGATGGAGATATGAGGGGGGTGATGTACTTACTGAGCAGTGCACCTTTCATCCTCCGGATGACCCTGTACCTGCTATGACTGACTGCTGCTTGACTGTGAAAGATCTCACTGAACAGGGAGGGAGGGATGGAGGATGGTTGGCTCTGCTACCCAGCTCTCTTGCATCTGAGTACGTGTTTTTCTAGGCTAGGTGCTTTGTAGAAGCTCGTTCAGGTCCAGCATGGGGAAAACAGCAGCAGCAGCACCTGGACATTGCCAGTCAGGACACCTGATCTCAGAATTTGGCTTCATGTTGTCAAATTTACTTATCGTTGGTGAGGTACAACGGAAGTGCTGAGAAGAAAAAGAAATGCCCAGAAATGTGATGGTCGGTCATGGGTTTTAGTGTTTGAGGCTGCTACAAGTAGCCCTGCACACACATGCTCAATTTTGTAGCTGGGGAGGATTCACACACTGAGCAACATCTGAGTAGCAGAGGTCACTTGATGTGACTTGACAGAAACTACCAGAAACAGCATTTGGCTACTAACCTATGATGGCATTCTGAATCCCCGGTCAGCAGACATCACCTCTTCCCACATCCACCTCTTCATAGAAGTGTGGTGCTACGTAGCAAAGTATGTGTGGCTCGTGCCTTCCCAGGGGTGACATTTCCTGCAGGAAAAGCAACAACACAAGTGCAGCCAGAAGATTGAAGGGGTCTCAGAGACCTCCCCTTTCTTTTGCTGTTGCAGCTCTGAGCTTTCTCTGTGCTGCTAAAGGTGAGCAGACACAAGACTCATCTCTCCAGCTCATACAGTCCTGGCAAGTAGCCTTCTAACATCCTGACTGGGGAAAAAAAATATAATAATAATGCACGTTATGCATATTTAACACATGCCTCTGAGCACTGAAGACCAGGTAGTGACAGAGGGGACCTCTCTGAGCTGGCTGTGGCATACTGCATCTGGAGAATGCAGGCCAGGCTGCATGTGGTTCTGGGCAACCTGATCGAGTTGAAGATGTGCCTGCTTAGTGCAGGGGGATTGGACTAGATGATCTTTGACAGTCACTTCCAATTCAAACTATTCTATGGTTCTGTGATTCTATGATAAATCTGCCACGGCTATCAAGCCTGATTCTTTGAGTGAAGCAGAGGAATTAAGGAATTGTGTCTTCTTGTTTTACTGATCAGGCAGGGGAAATAAGGACCTCCATTTGGGATCATTTGTTAGAGGGTTTTCTGGAGTAGCAGAAGTATTGAGCTGGAGGAACTGTCATCATGTAGTCCAGTTCTCTGATCTGAAGCAGGATGAAGCCTTTCCAAAGCACCCTGATGAATGTTTCTGTAACCAGTTGTAGAGAGTGTCCATAGATGTCCCTGGTCTCCCTAATTTCTACTCAGGATTTTATAATAATTTAACATAAATGGTATTTTCAGCAAATGAGATGGATTTTGTTGTCCATGACCACTTACAGAAGGAAAATCAGAAACCTGTAACACTTACCTATAAAACATTATTCTGTGTATTGAATTCTTATTAATGGCTCCTATAGATTTTCTCTTTCTAGCCAAAGTATCTGCATATCCTTCAGCTTTTTTTTAACAGGAGGTGCCTGAATATTTTAACAGTCATTTTGTAAGTTTATGGACTCTCTCCAATCTTTTTTTTTTCATTTCTGGTCCCCAAAACTGGATATTCCAACTGATCTCTTGTAAATGCAACATAACACAGTGCAATTGCTATTTTATTACATATATATAATAAATTTAATTACAATAATTTTATATATATATTTAATGATATTCCTAGTAATGTATTTCCAGAATTGGCTTTGTCTTTTTTGTAATAACACTACATTGGTGGCACTCAACCTACTACTTTTAGTATATTTTCAGCTTTGTTTCTGCCTGTGTGTGTCTGTCTCATATATGGTATCTATCTTTTTCACTTTTTACTGTCTATTAAGTCTGAGAATGTCTTTGCATCTCCCTCCAAATTACAGGTCTCTGAAGATACCAAAAATCTAATCTCTCTTGCACTAACCAAGCTGCTAATGAAAATACTGAAATTATGCCTCCAGGAGGGATGCTCAGTTGAATACTGGTTGCTCCTTTTTGAGGGTAGGTTTCCACATTAGCACATTTCCTTTGAGGTCATTATGAGCAGCAGTGTTAAAAGCTTTCTCACATCTAGATCACCCTCCGCAGTTTCTCAACACCTCTCTTGAAGTAGGTGGCCAAAGCTCGAGTTCACACTCCCAGTGCAGCTTCACCAGTGCAGAGTAAAAGGGGTTAATAACCTCCCTAGTCTTCTGGCCATACTCCTCCTAATCTAGTCCAGTGTTTAGTTTGCCTTGTTTGCAATGAGAGCACTCTGTTCCCTTGCTGTCCCTCATTCAGGTTGCCATCCACCAAAGCCCTAGGCCCGTTTCAGCAGCTGGAGCCTGTCACCTCTGGCCAGGCACACATGTGGAGTTATCCTGCCCCCGCTGTACAACTTCTTGCTTCTCCTTGCTGAACTCTGGGCCTCCTGTTGTCTCAGCCCTCAAGTTTCTTGTGGTGCCTCTGGACTGAAGCTCATATCCCTGTAGTTTGCTGTCACTGGAAGATTTGCTGAGGGTTCATTCTGTGTCGTCACTGGAGTTCACATGGAAAATGCTGGATGAAATTGGCCCCAGTATCAACGCCTGGGGTTATTCACTTGTTACGAACTGTCAACTAGGCAGTCCTTCAAACTCAGCTGTCCAGCCAGTTGCTTTGAGTTGACTTCAGACACCCACATCCAAGCATGTGATTCCTAAGCCACACTACTAATCCCTGCGTATGCTCTTCAGTACTTGAAAGTCTGCTTCTGTGCATGCTCAGATATGCTTCTGTCCTCTTCTGGCAGCTTGTCTCTCTCATGCCAAGGCTATCAGAAATATATATGCTGTCTAAGGCCCTTGAGCAGATGGGATCAAAACTTGACTAGCAGACTCTGACAGGAGACACATACAAAGCACAGAAGCCGCTGCCTTTTTCTTTAAAGATGGATAGGATAAGAAAGAAGAAATAATGGTTGTGTCTGTGGTGACATGGGTAACAGGCTCACTGTGAGCTGATGCATCAGGGTCAGAGGGGAAGCCAGAACAGGGAAATGTCATGGTGGTGCTTGACCAAGAAGAGGCTGTGGACAAAGATTTCTTTACACTGAAAGAAATATCTCAAATTCTTTCTGACCCATGGAGGATTTTAACCATGTTAGTATCTACTGAGAGGACAGTGTGATGGGTCACAACCAATACAGATTTCTGGAGTGCATGGAAGTCAATTTTATGATGCAAGTGCTGAACAAGCTGACTGTGGGAGATGCTTTGCTGGGTTCCTGAATGAAAATGAACTGTCAGTCAATAGCAGCCTTGACTGCAGGAGCTGTCAGATGATAGAGTTCACAATCCCAAATGCAGTGAGGAAGGCAAGGACACAAGACTTCAGCTGGTAGGCAGGACTGATCCCATGTTAGGCTGCCCCTGAAGATAAGGGAGCTCATAAGAGCTAGTCAGACTTCAGTGACAACCTGCACAAAATGCAAAAAAATCATCTGAAGGGCAAGAGAACAGGCAGGCAGGCAGGAGGCCAGCTTGCTGAACAGGAGACTCTTGATTTAACTCAAACACAAAAAGGAACCATACAGAAAATGGAAGCAGAAATGCGCTACCAAAGAGGAATAGAGAAATATTACCTGGGCATGTAATTGCAGAATGAGGAAGGTCAAAACCTGGAGTCAAAACTGGTGAGAGACCTGGGGGGCAACCACAAAGTTTTCAACACCTTTATCAGCAACCTAAGAAAGACCATGGAAAATGGGTCCACTACTGAGTGGTGGCCTTTGCTTGCAGAACATCGATAAGGCCAAGATGTTCAATCCTTTCTTTGCCTCAGGCTTTACAGTCAGAGTCTGCTCTCAGGTCCCTGGTCATCCCTACTGTTTAGAAAACTTGTCCAGGAATCCAGGAGCAGTGGTCTATTTGTCCTTAACTGGAGTGACAACAGCACCCTGCTTGCTAAATAAAACTCTGGTGCACTGTCTACATGCAGACATCTCTGTGGTAGAGACATCCTCCACCTTCATTTAAATAAGTAGATATTAACTGGGCCAGAGACCAAATGTGGGCCTGAAGCTGACTTTCTTGCTCAGTGATTAGGGCATGAACTTAAGAGAAGAGAGACCTGGATTTCTGTCTGTGCTCCAGGGACACCTTATACATTTTAGCCTATGGCTTTTTTTCAGACATCACAGTGCATGTGTTCCTGTGTGGTTCTAGTCCTAGTTTATTAATCTAATCAGGAAAGCA
Organism: Nestor notabilis; assembly: GCF_000696875.1. Lineage (NCBI taxonomy): Eukaryota > Metazoa > Chordata > Aves > Psittaciformes > Psittacidae > Nestor > Nestor notabilis. The sequence continues at coordinate 72,752 of NW_009943261.1, forward strand.
GATCCTCGACAAGATTCATGAAACTGGTGTCATTGAAAGTACCACTGTACTACCAGGGAAATTTTCATTTATGCTTTTTTCTTAACAGCCCACCACCTCCATGAGCAGCTCTTTCTGTTTAAAAACCTTGAAACAATTCACATAGTTTTTATTGCTTTTCTAGTTGTAAGTGGAAAATTATATATTTCACTTATAACTGCTGACAGCTATTTTGTCCCTCCCTCTGTACTCTTCCCTCACCTGTTGCAGTTTGAAAAACAGTTCAGGCCAGTTCCTTCTTTTCTTGGAAGTGCCTGGAGACAGACTGTAAGGGTCAGGACAAGAAAAAAACTATGTGTGAGAGGTTGCTGAATCTAGCAGCTTGTTACATCTAGATCCACCATCAGGGAGGCTGAGCAAGTGTTCCCAATAGGCACATGCCTACATGTATTTAATTATATATGTGTGTATGTATGTGTGTATATATACACATACTTCCTTACTATGCTAAATAAACTGAATGGCCAGCCACTCGGTTCCAAACAATCAGAAAGGTAGTGAGTGACTTTACCAGCATTCATGTAAACACAGTGCTTGTACAAACATGGACAGCATGATGGGCAAATCCTGTTTCCAGTCCTGCATACACTCTCTCTGTAGAGCAGTATGCATATACACATAGTCTGTGTAATATATGTCTCTATACACACATAATACAAACCAGCCACATCTGGCCATAGATGGTCAGTATATCCTGTATCAGACCCCATATCCCCAATCTCCTTGGTTTCTGTCCCCTGTACCTGTGAAGCACGGAGATTCATGGCCCTACTGCAGTTGCTGTTAGTCAGACTTCTTTTCATTAAACACAAAAAACAGAGCACTCCTGTAGCTGGTCCCAGATCCCATTAACAGTTCAACTTACCTTACCATTAGCCTGAGAATTACCACTTCTTACTGCCCATAGCCATATATACTGTTAGGAAATTAATGGCCAGGTTTCTCAAAGTCAGAGGTTAATGGCAAGAAACTCATTGGTTTTTTTCAAAAGGAGTTGGGTATTAAAGTGTTGTTCCAAACCGTGTTTATCTACAGATGTAGCTATGAAATGAACAGCTGTAAGTGTGGCATGCTTGAGCATCCTATAGAATTAGGAAGGAAACTTCACAGAACAAGTTTGATTTGTAACTTCACAGTATGTTTTATTTGTGATTAAAAATGCAAAACTGTATCACTTAGCTGCACTGACCCACATGTGAGGGTCTGCCTGTACACGCAGCATCTTTTACTGATCCTTTTGTAAAGGTGGAGGGGGAGGAGCAGCTCAACTGGGTTAAGCACAGTAGATGGTATAGATAGGAGCTTCTGGCTACCCTGCTGCTCTTGCAGTTGATTAGCTGTTTTCAGTAATTATGCATTTCCATCAGGGGTGCAATGGTTATCACCTCTGGTAATGAGATTACTCCCATTTCATACAAGTGTAATGTTCTGCTGGTTCCCTTTTGGCACTTTACACGTTTCCTTGACTCGCGCTCTCAACACTTGCCGAGCTTGCTCACCACATTCTCTCCTATGGACTCACTGAACCATGTAAATGGGTTCCCCAACATTTGTCAGTCTCGTAGTAGCAACCTATAGGCATACCAAGGTAGCTTCACAGAACGTACAGTAAAGAGCTCACTTTGCAGTAACCACAGTGAACTAGTTCAATTTTTTCCGTTGCTTTTTGTTTTTCCAAGTGGCTGCAGTAGGCTGTCACAGAATGGGAATTAACGTTTTTCATGTGTGTGACATACCATCTTAAAACTCCCAAAATGGGATTTTGCACCACAACAGGAAAACAGGCACTGTCTTTTCATTGCAGTATTGAAAAACTTGCAAACTTTGCTGGGATTCCCTAAATTCAGGGTACTTATTCAACAAAGCACTGTTAAAAATCATTATTGCCAAGCCAGAGAACTGGATGCTGGTGTTGCATCTCTTATAAAAATACCTTGTCCGTTCTTCTGGTGCTGAGTAATTAACCTGGAAATTTCCTAAACGGGAAGAAAGAGAGATACATCAGAATGGGACAAATAAATCACTGAAGATACAAAATCATAATGGACGCTTCTGGAGCTTAACAAAGAGGAAAGAGTCTGCAGTGAAACATTACACTGCACGGAGCTGCAGATTCCAGGCATTCCTTTTGATGGAGCCTCTAAAGGAAGCATAGAGGCTGTGTACCCCTTTTGAGACAGATTTACAGGTCACAGATCTGGCCTAAACAAAAGTATTTTTTTCTAAACTACTCCTTTCATTTTCCTCCTCCTCATGTCAGGACTCCAGCAGAGTTTTGTAAGCAGTCCGAGGGTCATCCTAGCAGCATCTACCTCCCTGCCTCTGGGGACCAAGTCCAGGTCATAGATCAGAGGGAAGGTGTACTTCATAGAGTGCCTTGGCTCAAGCACACCTCCTTTCATAGTTTTTTTTTTTCTCCCTTCCAGAGTGTGGCATGAAAAGGGCAACACTGTGGGCTACCAATCAACCACCTCCTTAAAATAAACCCCATCATCACAGTATCTTTCATGTAGACATCCCATGAAGTAAGCTTCATGGTGCAAAGAAGGACGTCTGGTTTTCACCCTGTTCTGGAAATCAAGTGGGTACATAAATGTGGTTTTTGCCAAGAAATATAAATGTAAGTGCTTGAGCGGCAGCCTTGGAACACGGTTGCATCCTTGACTCTCCATGTGGTTCCAGGAGCCATGTGACAAGTTCCTTTAATGCTTTTTCCCATTAAAATTGATCCAAGATCCCAAAAGATAAGCTATGAAATTCCCCTTCTGTGTGAAGCTGCCAGATTTCTAAAAGGAAAGAATCCCTTCAGAAGAGCAGAAAGCAATGCTAGCCCTTCAGAAAACCTCTCCTGTCACTTCAGAAAAAGGTCTTCATCCTGAAGGTGCTGCTAAAACCAAGTGCTTCCAAGCAATTGTATGCAAGGGAAAAGAGATTAAAAGTACCTTCTTTAGGAACGGGAGGGCCCAAGCCTCCCACGCCAAGAGGAGGCAGAAAGGAGCTGTCAGAAGAAGTCTGCCGCTCAAGGGAATGGTTTCCTCCCTTCCTGCTTTTCTGTATATCTTTTCTTGCCCACGGCCCTTGTTTTCAACATGCTAAAATGAGACAGGGTGGTACTCAATCCAGTTGCTTTCTTTGGGCTTTAGAGAGTCAGGCTTTTGGAGGCCGGGCACCAACTGTGAAGTTAAATTGATAAGATCTACAATTCAACAGAATAAGACATATAATTCACCACTGAAAAGTCAGAAGCCTTATTTCTGAGAAACTGCTACTTAAGAGAAGATTTGACTGTACTCTTTAATTCAATCTAATCTACCCAGTCTAATTATATGCTCATTTCTACTGCAGTTTAGAAGAACAGTAATAATATAAAAAATCATACAAAATTTGGGATCCTTTTCAGCATTGCATGAGGTCACTAAGCTTGGGTCATGTAAGTGCTGTGAAGGCAACACCATGGAGTTTTTATTTGAAAGGGTTTGATAAGGGACTTAAATTGTTGCAGAAGGAAAGGCACTTGGAAAATCTCTCTATTGAACTTGTTACTTCATGTAAAGCAGTAGCTGCAATAATAAGAAAAAAGAATCACATCTAATTTCCTGCAAAAGTGAGGAGAATATATTTTAATAGCAGTCATATTATTAACTCTTTATGATTCCAGTATATTTCAGTGATCTCTAAACACAGCTGTATAGTACAAGTGCTAGTGCTGGCACAAGCAGCATCTGAGAAAGTTCCCCGTTGTGCCAAGACTGTGACATTGCGTTCTGCTGGAGATCTCTTTGGCTCCATTTCATGCATACCTAGCAGATTTAGCAGATTGTGAAAATGAATGTTTTCCATTCTCATGGCTGATTTTTGCATGCATCTGTTCACTCATCTAAACCTTAGTTACATGCTGCTATGAGAATGAAAGGCTATAATTTTTTCCTTGGAAATTGGGATTGTTTCATGCACCACAATTTCTGCTTAAGGATCCTGCACAGAAATTGTGAAACACTTGTCTCACTAATGTCTTAGAAAAATTTGTAGCTATAGGGATGTATTTTTCTCTCCGTCTGCATGCATATCTGGTCTTCACGTTACAGGAATTACGTGCATAAATCAAGAGAAAAGCACTCCCCCTAGAATGGAAAATACCTGTTGGCAGGTACCAAAAGATAAATATTTAAACATGGCATTTGCATATGACATTTATAAACCCACACCGATTATGCCACAAATGCTATATTGCAGTTCATGTGCTTACTTCATATACCAGGTTGCAAGTTACTGTGACTGCACAGAGTTTGCCAGATTGTTTGAATATTACAGGGACTGTATTACAGGGCTTATGTGGGCATTTATGTGCTGAATATTCCTCTTTTTATTTTGGGGTTAAAAAACGGCCTGGCAGTTAGGTAGATAGGATGAGCTTGAATAGGGTCATGAAAGAACACTGATGTATATGACAGCCCAGAATTACAATGTTTATACTCTCACTTTTTAAAATTTGCATTTCTGGCTTGTTAGCTTTTTATGTTGTTAATTTCACCGTGTTTACCATCCTAAATATCCTTTAGTGTTATTTTTTGCTGTGAAGGAGGGGACTTAACCACATTCTCACAAGAGATCTAGGCAAAGACAAAGGCTGAGATTCAGCCCACCCAACCCTTGCAATGTTTCTAGTAAATAGCACAAGTCTGTTGTTTTTCACAAAATTATTTGTGGTCTGCAGATTTGTATTCCCTTTGTTGCAGCGTTGTACTTTTCTGAGCCTTGTCCCTGTGCCACCAAAATTAACATGCACCGTCTAAAAGGTAAAGACGAGGATACAAAGGCAAAAAAGCTGTCAGTAGAAGCATTGTGCCCCACAGTAGTCTTAAAACACTTGCTTCTTGTGCATCCAAAGCACCCATTAAACCTTTATATCACTCTTCAGAGACTGTCATTTCTTTTTCCACAGCATAAAGTTTACTGGTTCTTCTCTTTTCTAAGGCACCCTCTTTGCTGAGTAGTCACACAAAAGGAACAGAGCTAAAAAGTGAGTCACATTAGTCATGCTGCGTAAGGTCCAGTGAAGTGGATTTCCAATTATTGCTAATTTATTCAAGGGTAAATTGTTGCACTGCGAGGGGGCTAGCAGTAGGGGTGGGTGCAGAGCCACGCCGGCCCAGCGGGTGCCTGGCGGGGCACATCGTGCAAAGGCTGTCATGGTTGCTGCATCTCCCAGGGGCTGGCTTCAAAATGCACACATGCACGTGCAGGGGCCGCCCCGCATCTCAGAGAAGGAAGGAAGAAAGGTTGGGTTTCGTTGGGGCTGTTCAGCCTGGAGAGGAGGAGGCTGCATGGAGACCTCATAGCAGCCTTCCAGTATCTGAAGGGGGCCTACAAGGATTCCAGAGAGGGACTCTTCATCAGGAAATGTAGCAATAGGACAGCGGGTGATGGGTTTAAACTTAGGGGAAGTTCAGGTTAGGTATAAGGAAGAAGTTCTTTACTGTGAGGGTGGTGAGGTGCTGGAACAGGTTGCCCAAAGAAGTGGTAAATGCTCCATCCCTGGCAGCGTTCAAGGCCAGGCTGGACAGAGCCTTGGGCCAACACGGTC
>NW_009943261.1:78405-86592 GCF_000696875.1 Nestor notabilis
GCCCATGGCAGGGGGGTTGGAACTAAATGATCTTAAGATCCTTTCCAACCCAACCCAAACCATTCTGTGATTGTTCCCTTGCTCCTTTGTGCGCTCTCCAGGACCCTGGTTGCAGGTGGAAGCTGAGCTACACCCGAGCATGTCCAGGCAAAGGAACATCAGGTCTGCCCTTGTGGTTGGGTCCTACCAGGAGCTAGAGCCTGGTACGTCTTATATGAGGATGGGGTGCTTCCCGCTCATCTGTTTCACCTGAGTTGCATTTCCCTTCTGGTTTGGGGGTATCTTGAGGAGGAGAAAGAGAGCACCGTGGCCCAAGGCTACCACATAGCAATGCTGCAGGCAGACTCTGGGGTGCTGAAAATCTCAGGGTGAGCCTCTGCTGACACATGTGCTTGGCTGTGCCCAGCCATAGAGACAGCTAAGAAAATTTGGCTGTCTGAGCTGTGTGCTTTAACTGGCACTCTGTAGACCAGACAGCTCGTAGTCAAGCCCTGCCCTCCTGCCTTGTGCCCATACACAGTGTTGCTCCTTAGCTTTGCCATCAGCATGCATTTCAAACCAGTGCACATCTGGCACTCTCAGCTCTCTATTATCTTCTCTCCAACATTCGTGACTCTAGGAAGGACAGGTAGAAGAATTTGTCTTCCATTTGCAAGACCACATTCTCTCCAATCCAGCACATATGCTAGCCATGTTCTGGCAAGGCAGGGTAGGAAATGTCCCCACTCACCTCATGGAGCAGCTAAATCAGTGCTTTTTTAATGCAACTGGAAAGCTTACATGTGTGATCGTCTTAGCTAGCATGGTAAGAGCACTGGAGAAAGACACATTTGCAAGTAATAGATGTATATCCTTGTGGCTGAGAACAGCTGGTTTGGTTTTAGTGGCAAACAGTGTGTTTCTGGCTGGGCAATGTAGCTGACCATGGGAGCCAAGTCTATCTGGGCCCTTCCCCAAGGGCCACTCTCCGTGCTGTGACTAAAGGGTATTTCCCCGTCAAGCCTGCCAGCCTTTCTCCACAAAGGAGCTAGCGACTAATTTTTACATGCTGTGTCTTAGTGAACCTTTGGGGACCTTCTAAAAAGCTGAGGACACTTTCAGCGGAGTTTAGACACATTGCTTTAAAAGTCTCATTTAGCCCATCCAAACCTCTAAGTCAGAGACACTGAAAGTATTGTTCCATAGCAATTTCCTCTGCTCAGTGACCATGGTCGTACAAACAGAGCCAGAAAGGCTGTATTTTCCTTGTGGTCTAGGAAGAAATACAGTAAAACAGGTGGAGTTTGTTGCTTTCCAGGTTGGAAGTAATCCTGCTGTCTCTTGCACTATTAATTTAAAATTTGCATTGTATTGAATTCAAAGGAAAATCAGAACACAAGGAAACAAAGTATCCTTAGACTTTTAAGACCCTGCGTGTCAGGTGATAAATAGCAACATTAAGAATAACCAGCCTTATTTTTACCAATTGCTATTAATTTACAATGCTCTGTAAAATTTTCCTGCACATTTATAATATGTGTGTGCAAAAATGGTTGTGGAATTACAGGTGTTGGGTTTGGGCAGAAGGTTCTGAAGTGTTTACATTTGTGAAGATTTTGTTAAACTGGAATATTACTGTATTCTCCACTTACCTACTGTTTTATGTAATGGAGGTGTAAGTTTGCTTGCCTTTCTCTTTTTTTCTACTATAAAATATAAGAGCCGAGAAGCAATTAGAAATGGTGATTTTCTTTTGGCAACTAAAAACTGTTAATAGTCAGAAAGTTATGTTTGTGGCATAGATCGCTAATAAAATTCGCCTCTTCCTGCCAAAATCAGAGAGTCCAATTTTCAACATCTCCCCAATCTCTCTCTCTCTGCACGAACCATTCGCACCGAACTGGCTGCACTTCTGGCTGTTTTTGCTCATGCACTCTGTCAAAAAGTATTTTCTGCACCTCTAATTTCATCAAGATATGCTTGACTGCAAGCGTCAGCATCGCCGAGCACTAGTGTTTAATTCAAAGTCCTGTAGCTGTGGCAGCTGAACAACTGAAATATCAGTGAGGAACCAGACCACTGAGGTGCCGTGGTTTGCTGGCATGTTTGTGCAACTAGATGGGAAACGTCACTCTGGTGTGACTGCCCATGCTTCAGCAGTGCTCCGTCGACCCTATAGCATCCGTTTCTCATATTCACATCAGCAAAGGGCTGCATGTAAAAACTCTGCATTTAATTGTTGTGTCATAGAGGTGTGTGTCATATTCTGAGAAATAAAAAATACCCTTTTTCTTCCCCCATTAGTCATAGTAACACATTTTTACATAGCAGTCTGCAGTGATAATTATCTCATCTGTGCAATTTCTAAGGTATTTCTTACGCTGAGGTACAGTCAGCAGTGTTCAGGCTTCAGTAGTCCTAAAGTCATAATGTGGGTAGGATGGCAGCAGTTGTAAAGAGCTAAGACTTGAAGAAAATCACTGGAAAAAAATCGGGGTGTCTGCCTGCCTCTTGAATATGGATTGTTTTTAGGAACATCAGTCATTTTTTAGATGAAGCTCTATCATTCATGTTTGGTGTGCCCTCGCTTTCACTGTTGATTGTGATCTACCTTGGACATAATGGTGGTACTGTGATTATCTCCTCCCCTGGCTATTTTATTGTCCTGCACAGATAGCTTTTCTTATGCACTGATAGGCCAGGAGAGGTAGATGCCCAGGATATCAAGCATCATTAAGGCACTGTGCTTCTAACCACGGTTGCCTTTGGATATGCTGTTGTACAGTGAGGGGGCACAGGTTGGGAATGGGTAGCTGCCCAGACCCTCAGAGGTGTGGGGTACAGCTGGGCTGGTGTGACCCAGCATAGAAAACAAGCCAGTAAACACGATTCACATCATGTGTAAATCCAACCATCGCTGATCTTCCCCTGAATATATTTAGCGAGGGAATTAGGTTTAGTGGGTGATTGTTTTGAATGATGAGCTGTTCATTACATCTCTTTTCCTTGACTGCTGATGTGAAATAATTGACAGATGAAATGTGAGAGGATAATTTCATGTTTCACACCAGTGACTCCATTTTATTTGGTACCCTTCTCACATGATTGGGAAAGACTAGTGTCATATGAATCCTTTGCCCAACTGAATGGTGAATCAGCAGGTCAATGATGAGGTCATACCAAGACCTCCCGAAAAGCTCTTTGTTGTTGTTTTGGTTGGGTTGGGTTTTGTGTAGGCTTCTGAATAGTTTTCGTGATGGAGCATTCCATTTAAGTACTTGTCCCTTGGTTCAGATTTATTCCTGGTTGGTGCTGTCAAAGATTTTAACTCTCCGACAGCAACGATACTCAGTGGCAGTCCCTTTTCCGGCAGGTTTAGCAGAGTCACCAGTGGTTGATTGGACACAGATGCTGTCTTGTGCTTTAAGTCCAGGGATTATATCTCTGTCTTGGGGCTGAACAATGCTTGCATGAGCTTATGTGATACCTTGTTGGGGAAATCAGGGCACCTGGCTGCTGCCTGCAAACCTAATAAATGATGGGATTTAATCAGAAGGGAAGGGCCAGACACAGGCAAACCACCACCTGTGGTAGGTTTTATCCTGGTAGACAGGCCTAAAACATCCTTAACTGCTTGCTTTGCTTCTCCAGTACCTTCAGATGCCACTGTCTCATAGCAAAGGGCAGCCCTCCGTGCTATGAAATCAAATGACTGATCCAAAGCATGGCAGGTACTCACAGTGGAAATGAGACCTTAGTTGCCAGGAATGGCTCCCCAAGCAGTCACCAGCACTCACTGCCACCCAGGAGAAGAGTTTGCAAAGCAATGCAAGAGTGCAGAAACCCTTCCCCCTTCTCCACTGCAGATTGGAAATTAGCATTTGCTTTGTAATCCTAAAGATGTGTGGAGATCTATAAAATATTTTGTCCCATGTGTGTCTGGTTACACTTGACACTGAAAAAATAACAGCATTTCCTCCTGCCTCTCCCATGATAGAAAAGGGTAGGGGGGCTCAGAGCATGGCTGCTAACTTGAGCACCACACTGGCAGCAGTATCCTGGCATTCAGAGTGCTAATCCTTTCTGTATTTCCGAGGTGTCTATCAGTAGGGTTTTCTGATGCACTGATGCTCTGGGAATAGAGCCCATATCCAACTTACAGAGGGCTCCACATGATACCCCCCTCGCACACAAACTCCTAGCACGAGATAAATAATTGTTTTGTGCTTCTGCTTCCTATCAATGGTACTATTCTTGCAACCATTCCCAGCCCTGATGCTCCGTCTCCCAGCCAGCAGGTGTGGGAAGCTCAGCGAGGGTGGTCCAGGCACGGCATGCTGTGCGAGAGTGTATCCTGTGTTTCTCAATAACAGCCTCTCCAACCAGTGGATGAGCCCCAGAGGGAGTCCTAGACAGTCCTGCATTGGGCTGAAGTTGGCTGTAACACAGGGCCTCAAGGATGGAGTTTGTAAAGCTGGGAAAAAATCCCCTCCTGTGGCGCGATGCTCTGTGCCAAGGCCATCATCTTTCTAGCCAAAGAGGGCTGGATGGGTCTCCCACAAGAGCCTGTCAACCCCTTTCATTAGGCAGCCAGAGGGTCTGCCGCTGAATGATGCACGGCACCTCCTTCCACCCCGCGTGTGCTTCCTGCCAGCCAGGGGAACAAGAGGCTGGGATTAGAAATCAAACTCCAGGTTTTCTGCATGATTGTGCAGGGTGTATTAGCATTGGACACCCCTTTTTTTTATAAATATTTTCTATTTGTTTTTTTCCCCAGCATTGGTGGTTTTCTTATCACGCCCCATCCCCATCCCCCCTCTCTCTGCCAGAGGCGTGGGTACATGGGGGATTGTTCTGGGCCAAGTGAAGGCCTGGGTGTGAGTTTGGGGGTTTTGTCCATCTCATTACAGCGAATGCATCACCTGCATGACTCAGTCATTCTTTGGCTGCCTGGGGAGAGAGGCCTTCCAGAGCAGTTACAACAATAATCCTGTCTCATTACAGCACATGGCACTGCCGCTGTGAAAGTAGGCAAGCTAGCAGATCTCCTTCTTAGAAAATACCAGTCTAGCCGTGCGGAAAAGCTGCCTTCTACTACTGACTAGTCAGCGCTCTATTGTGAACTTCTGTAGATGGAGTAATTTAGATCTCAGTAATTAAAATGAAAAAATGATGCCAGGACAGTGCAATACCATTTTCTTCCATCTAATACCTATCATGGAACAAGAAATTACAAAAATTTCTGTTGGTAAGGAAAAGAAACAAGATAGATTCTGCAGACCATGGAATACTAAGTATTTGCAAAAAGCAAGCGTGCAAATCCCTTGTATTTCTCTGTGTTTGTCTGCTGATTTTTCTCCCGCATTTGGGGAAAGATGCTCAGACTGCATGCATTCAGCAAGCCCTACTTGAAGTCACTAGCTCAGTTTGCCACTGTCGTGGTCTGCCATGCTTTTCCAAACCATAGCCCATTCTCTGGAGTTTCCTTCATGCCTGTGCTTCTTCTGTTGAACAACCACCCTTCAAGTACAAGAGCTGGAACAGGCTTAGGTAAAGGTTTAGTAAATTCCCTCTGTAAGGAAGAGCTGTGAGCTATCACTGGAGGCTCTTCCTATCAATCTCTCTCTTTCTATAAATCCATCTAGGACCACTGGGAACCATACCACCCTGTTATAGCCTTGGTCCTGCTATAGCCACCATCATGAGACAGCATAATGCTGCTCCCCTCTGACCACCCAGCAGCTCCAGCTTCCCTGGCAGCTTTCGGCTTTTCCTGCTCCCAGGGCATGGCTCCCTAAGGAGCTCCCTGGGGCTGTCCAGGGTCCTCTGTACTGGGGGCTCCTGGATGCAGAGTTCAGCGCACTCCCATTCCTGTGCTGGAGCCAGAACGGCACTGCCGTGTTTTAGAGGATACACGGCAGGAACCTCCTCCCAAACAGCAGATGTCCTTGCCAAAGAAGGGTAGTCAAGCTTATGTTTTCTGTAAGAAAGATGTTTCCTGAATGATTAGATTTTTTTTTCCCTCCAACTCTCTGTATTAAAATGTTAAAAAAGGTAGAAAGTATTACTTTGCTCATACAACTGTGTAGTTTAAATATAATTAAAGGGAAACTAGTCTTTTTTCTTCAGCTCAAGAGTTGCATTTATACATTTTAATATGAAGATATGCTCAGTAGGGAGCAGGAGCCTATCATTGGCTCCTACTGCAGGCAACACAAACTGCAAATCTAAAAGAAAGGGTTACAGCACAGAAAGAAGGAAGCGAATTTTAGATGCAGAGGGAGAATACAACTATTTAGACCATATCTGTAGCTATAAAGCTAGAGATAAAAGGCTTTTTTCTTTATATTTTCTTTTTATTGTTTTTTATAGTGCAGTACAATACAAACATTACAACCTGGCTGACTCCTGCAGAGATGCCAGGCACTAGCATCGTGTCCAAAAATTAGCTTTATACATATGCTAAATTAAAGATTGGCAGCCGCAGCAGCACAAATCCCATATTGGCAGCAGTTTGCAAATCCCACGTTGGCAGTCTTCTCCACATGAAAGAAGAGAGGAAATACAAAGGGCAAAAAGCCCAAGAGTCTTTCTCTAGCGAATAGCAGTGAGTGGAACATAGAAACTATCTGCAGGGGAAAAAAATCTCCAAATTACTGAAGATAAAAGAGTAAAGCTGAATCTGTGACGAGCTCAAACAAGGGCCCGTTTGCACCTTTTGGAGAAAGAACCATTAGCAAGCAAACATTATTTTGGTGGGAAGGGTGGGAGGCTGGTGCTGGGCAGAGGAGGGCACTAGCCCCCGTGGGGGCTGAACCAAGGGGACTAGGTTCTTCTCCAACAGTTGTGTAAAGCTCCATTTAAATCTCTTAAATTAGGCTGTTGCTAAATATATTGGACCTAAAGCATATAGGATTATTTGGGTTCTCCTTTAAAAATTGTATATTTTTAGCTTCCTGCAGAAAAAAGAAAAAAAAAAAAAGGAAAAATTTTTTTATGAACCAATCAAAATTGTCCTTGCTTTTATTTCATTAACCTGGACATCCAGATTTTCATGTTATTTCTGTTTATAACTGCCTTCAGGGTGCATTTCACAACAAGAAGTAATTTCTTTTACATGTATAGTTGACAGCAGTTCCTTCTAGGTCTGCCCAGTTAGGATGGATTACTTAGCTCCTTCGCCCTACTCACCTATGTTATTTTGCCTGGCATTGCTTCCTTCTTGAGAAGTTACTGCATCTGGTAATTTATCGTGAGCAGTAAATTCTTCCAGTGCTTTGACTTGCCTGGATTTTAGAAGTCATGAATCCTGGTTTCAGGACAGATACCTGGACTTGAACCAAAATATGCAGTAGTAAATGGCTGTGCAAAGGTAAACAAAAGAGGCACAGGCTAAGAGAAATCACCTGATAGTTCCAATCCTTGGCTGTATCAAAAGGTGGGTCCCAAGATGGATGTGCAGAGGAGTTGAATTTTAATTTTTCCAGAGCTTTTGGTTTTGTTTAGTCTTTAAGTCCCTAGAAGCTGAAGTATTATTATAAGCTGAAGTCCCTGTAAGCTGAAATACTGAAGTATTTCATGATCTTCCAAACCCAAATCTTTGGTCTAGAACAAGACATCATATTTTTTTCCTTCTCCATAAAGGAATTTGCAGTGAATCAAAGACCAGCAAACAATAGAGGCTTAATTCCTTGCCATCTGCATGCCACCTGTTGGGTCTCACCACTCTTGTAGCCAACTCCTTCCCTAGCCAATGAGTCCCAGGCTGGCACTGCATGCAGGATCACTGCTGAGTCAGTGGATGTGGCTCTGGATCAGGCACATCCACCGAGCAGATATTTTTGCCAGCATGGGACATGGCTTTGGTGCACAGCACCCCATGCCCTGTTGCATTTGGTTTGCTCACTGGCTGTAGTATGAGGCACTGGCCACCACATCAGATAACCCGTCAGAGAAACTCCGTGCTGTTTTCAGGATGCCATTTGCTTTTCAGCAGCGCACCAGCCTCAGAAGCACATGCCAGGGAACAGCAAACACCCTACAGGTGGGAACAGGGCTGTGCTCAGAGTCCCCAACCTCAAGTACCATCTACTGTGCTGTCCCGACCGTGGATGGGGAGAGGCCGTAGGTGGAATTGGGCTTACAGGGCACTCCAGTGACTGTTGACAGGAGGTTCTGCAGCAGCATAGTGAGGGGTCAGCAGGAGGG
>NW_009943261.1:86623-99439 GCF_000696875.1 Nestor notabilis
GGACCACGTTCATAGTTGAACTCCCTTGCAAAGGGTGAACAAAAACACTGCCATGGCCACCTGGAAGTTGGTGATTGCTCAGCTTTCTCTGCTACACTACCAAACATTCAAGGCTGCAAGGTAAAAGCCAGCAAAGCTCTTGACCCTCATGTCTAAGGAGGGCTGAGATCTAAAGTCTGGACATGGGATTTTGAGGAGGAGAAAATGTTATACCTGTATTATTCATTAGCTGACCTCTAAACTTAAGGGCCTTTGCCCTGGACAAAGCCCCTTAAGTTTTCCACTAAGGCACCCACTGAAGCCTGCCTGTGCTCCACACTCATGGTGGCTGTCTCTGCCAAGTCTGATTTTGCATGTTCACTCTGTGGAGTCTTCTCTCACCACTGCAGCCCTGGTTTTGTTCCCAGGCTTTCTCTAGAGCCTGTAGGACCAGCTGTGTCCTTGAGTTGTCTGGCTTTAGCTGTGGATGCCAAGATGCTTCAAACAAGAAAAATTATCAAGCGGCACGTTCCAAGCAAATCAAAAAGCAGCTTGGTTTCATACAATGCATAGTTAGGCTCTTTTCTCTATCAATAATGTGGAAATGAACATCAGTCCAAAAAGCAACGAAGCATATTCATGAAAGAATCCAGTCCATTTATGAAAGAATCCAGCACAGTGTCCCATTCCAGGAATCCCTGATCCAGTGTAGGTAGAAGAGGGAAGTTATTTTCTTCATACTGCTGGGAACAGAGAATTTTTGGCAGCTTCAGTAGGAGAAGAATGGATCAAGACCGGCTTCCAAAGTTCAAGAAAGTGAGGAGAGGAAGCTTAAATTGACTTTTTGGTGATCACTGACCACTTGAAGGCACCATATGGATCAGCGGATGTGTCTTGGATCCATGCTATTCTAGGTTGATGAATGCGCATCTTCGCTCATGCCAACCATACCTTTATTCTGTGGCTGCATACTGTGCCTGTAGTGCATTAAACCATAAGAGCAGTGATCTGCTCAGGTTTCTCTGGAAAAGCTTGCTGTGCTGGGAATCCCTTTTGTTGTCTCAAGTTCAGGTTTGATTTTTATAAATTCTGATGCATTAGATGAAGTTCAGAGGATGATCTGTAATTATGTACGGGCTTTGCTATGAAATTCTTGGCTCTCACTAAATCAATACCATGTGATTCATGACCATTAATCCTAGGGAGGGAAAGCCCATAAAGAGAAAGGCCTTTGACACTGGAAAGTTTAGATCCTGTTCCATGGCAAAGGCTGCTTGGGAGTGTGCAAGACAGACACAGCTGTGTATGTGTGTGAGAGAGAAGAGAGATGCAAAAAGTTACCTTTTGCCCACTACTTCTCATCATTCTCAGAAAAAATGTGAAACAAAGTGCCTCCAAACATTGCTTTCACACTGAGGGATGTGGAAGTCAAGCCAATTTCTGGATATCTTGGGAAACCAATGCTTCAATGAGGTTCCCTCCAGTCATGTCTTCTCCATCTATGGTGTGCTGATTAGCCTCTCCTGAAAAGAGCTGAGTTGTCCTCAGTCGAAGGACTTTCTTCAGAGAACTGCCTGTTGTGTTTGAAGTTGTGTTTGTGTCCTTGTTCAGATGCAGACAAGCTTCTTGTAGTGCTGAGCTTGAACTTCTGCCATTGCCCTTGACCATTTCATAGGCTCAGAGCTTTCCCTTGACTGTCTACTGCTCCAGTATCCTGAAGTATCCACAAGGCATGTGCACTCAGCCCCAACACTGGCGATCAGCAGCACTGTACTGCTGGTTGGTGTGGCTGACTTGGACTGTCATGTCTCGGAAGCAATAGAGTTGGCTGGCTCTGCACATAAGCGAGGGTAACCATGGCACATAGGGGAGAGTTACCACATCCAAGGGACAACCTGGTAGCTATGGAGGACTGGGAGTGGAAAGGGGATAAGAAGGGGCCCATGAAAAGTCCATGGTTAGCTGAGGGATGTCCAGTCATTTTTATGCACCTCCAGAGCCTCTGACGTGGGCTAAAGTTACCCTTTCAGAAAGTATGAACAGTCTTCACCTAGCAGAGGGGCCTTACACTGTGTCAGTGCTTCACATCGTGTGGTCAAAAGGATTTAAAATTCTTGGGTTAGGTGCTTTAACCATGAGCCACACTTTCCCACTGACAACGTCTTTATTTTTTATAACTTCTTCATAGTACTTACCCAGAATGATAGTGATACTTTTACCACACTGAAGAACTTACCACTTTCAGTGGAGAGTTAACATGCTTAAATTACTTGTACATCCCTTGCATCTGAATTATAGTTAAGCCCAGCAATACATATTTATTTCTTTTAATCTCTATTTTACTTTGCTCCTTCTTGCTTCTGTACAAACTTATTTCTAGTTACGATGGTCTTGCTGATGACAAGATGACCAGAGTTAAGAATAAAGACTGGCAGTCTTCTTGTTGCCAAGCTGCACAGCGACAAAGGTGACATGGTACAGCTCCATAGGCTGTGTTTTCACTACTGGACAGTCACACAGCACATCCCCTTCTCATTTACCATCCCTGGTTAGCCACACTGCCACTTTGTCTTTGTCTTTCTCACTGATGGTCTGTGGCTTTGATTTCTGTTTTTATCCTTAGCTCTTTTGTGTTTAATTTTCATCCTCTTGTACTGATTTTGATTGTTTTTTCATGTCAGGCTTGCTAGAACATTTTTATTGGGATGATGTTCACATTTTTTTCAAGATCATTAGCATAGATGCAAATTAGGGGGAAAAAAAGCAACAGGAGTACCCTGGACACTTTTCTTAGCTCAATCTGATTATTTTACTGTTTATTTCAGCTTATGATCTTCTTAACAATCTTTTCCAGCAATGCATGTTTTCCCCTTTGAACATAAATTTTGAGCGCTCGGATCTCAGGGGTAAAATATATAAATTGCACTGAAATCATGAGAAAGTCTTGAATAGTAAAATGCTGATGTAATACATCATTGTTTGAATTGTCCTCCTGACTCCACTGCATTATTTTCCTTCTATTATATCATAATGGCATAAGCATGTATATCAAAAAGCTGCAACGAGTCGGAATCATGACCGTCTACTCCTCCCCCATGTCCTGTCAGTTTCTTCATCCCAGATTAGTGTCTGTTGGCTTGGGAAGCAAAGAGGGAGCAGATGGACCACAAAATGAGATTCTGTAACCTTCTTACCCAATAGATCTGCTTTCTGCATGTATTCAGGCATATTTACTTACTGTAGTGACAATTATCAGGTCTATTTCTTTTAAGAAAACCAAACAACTTCAGCTCAGTATGAAAGAGAGCAAACTAAATTGTCTTCTGGCATCATTACCATCCATATAATTTTAGATCAATTAAGAGTTATGTGCCTGGGTTCTGATCTGCATTATACCTGAATATGCTCATTAAATCCATAGACATGCTTAGAGAGATGTAAGGGTACAGACAGAGTTATATACAGCCTGTGCACTCTAGATAACTTTTTATTGTTCATAAACACAGGTCAGAAGAGCACAGTTATTTATGTCCTGGGATATTTTGTTTGAATATACTATTTGGATGGCCAGGTAAAGCATCTTTTTTACTTGCAAACGAAGGGACATGGATGCAAAAGTAACCAAATAATAATAACTTATTTTGAAGCAAAGCTTCAAAACGCTTCAAAATGCATCAAATTCTGAACTCTTTTTATTTAGAAACTTGCATGTTTCCTGTGCCTCATTTGAGACGCAGTCATCCAGAGCACTGGACGTATTTTAAGTGAGAGTAAATAAATGTAGTTCTCTAGTATTTAGTTAAGGTATAGCTGTGAATGAAAGCATCTCTCTGCTGTAAACCATGTAACTTACCAGCATACCATACATTGAGCTCATCCTGAAGATCCACTCTCGGTGTGGTATTCTTCTAGCAGCAAAGATCTATAGTTAGACCTTTCACGTTAGCAAAATGTCATGTGTCTCATCTGGGATAGGAGCCACCAGCCACAAAAACAATGAGGTGAGTCTCACTTTGCCTGTTGTAGCTCTCTAGGAAGAACGTGCTTCGTCTCAACTAGCTGCTGAGGCTCCTTGCATATTCAGCCAAGGGAGCTGGGTGCCTCCAAAGAACAAATCATCTCTATGCCTTCTGCAGCTAGTCTAGGAGAAGATAAATCTCCCTACAGATATACTGACCTCACAGTATTAACTGAAAAACTCTAGGAAAATCCTAAAGCAAACACCTGACTTCTATATAACTCAGGCTGGATGTGAGAAATCCAAATATATTATGATAATATATTTGGCCGAATACATTGTGGCAAGCTCCTGTACTTAAAAAAGTGCCTTTACTCTCACACTGAGCAAATGGGACTTGTCCAACAAATATACAACACACATATAGCTGCACACTGGAAACACTAGGTATCTTCCTTAGGCAGAGAAAGGAACATGTCAAACCTAGCTATTAGGACCTGGAGTTTTAGGAGGTTTAGGTAATGGGGAAAATAAAACCGAGAGGTAGAGATTTTGTGTACAAGAATTGCCTGGCTTCCTTATAAGCGCGAGTACATTGCCAAAAGCTGCAGGTGTTCAATCAGACTGCTTTTATTTGAGGTGCCTAACGTGGATTTTGAAACCACCATGTAGGCAACCCGGCTTGAAAATTGACCTTAATTTCTTCTAATTGCATGTCTTATTCTTCATTATTTTTCTTGTTAGAGACAGAATTTTGAAAGGCGATTCACTAGTGCAGCTATTTTTGACTCATCGCTGACTTTGTCTTACTTCGTGTTATTTAATGGGTTCCAGTGGCCATATGCTGCAGAGAATCCTGGAACAAAGTGAGTAAACTGGGAGGCATTGCTCGGAAGGATAAATTTCACAGTTGGAAACACACTTAATACTAAGCCTTCTAACCAGTTTTTCCAGAAATCGCAAGCTTGATTGCCATGATATCTGAACATGGCATTAGCTACTCTAATGAGGAAAATAATTGATATGCTATGGAAATTAGGTCTAATTAGATCTTGTTAAGATAAATATCTCAGTTTAGCTGAAAACTTGAAGAGATACATTTTGCAGCATTCCAGATTATAAATATGACCCTTGTTCTTCACCCCCCTCAGCGTCTTGGGTTACTACTGGAAGAAGTGAATGTGAAAAGCCTCCTTATCAGAATTGCTGCAGTCTGTACCCATTTGACATGGAGTAAGTGGCAAAGATGCTGGGTAGTTTAAATCTTATCTAGCTTAAAACCCTTTTTTTTTTTTACATCAGCTTTAGACAAAGATCGTAATTTCAGAACCGTGCAACAAAATGTCTCCTGCTTATTCATTTTCTTAAAGAATTATTTTGATGTTTATATATTTTTAGATCCACAGCAAGTAAGGCTCTTCTGTGGTCTTTAACACTGTTTTCAGTGACTTTAGAACAACATGTATTCCATATTATGTCAATACCATTTTGATGGGGGCAAATATTGAACACAATAACGAAATCACAGTTCAATTTAAATTTTAAAGGAAAAAGAAGAAAAAAGATCCCCAAAATACATAAGGTGGGCCATCGACAAGGTAACTAAACTCTGTTAGTATTTACATGGGGCAGATGACTTATACTTAGATGTATACCTTGCAAGGTGCTGCCAAGCAATGGACTAAACTTGTCTTCCCCCTTCACTCGTGGAGTTGCCATGGAACTGCTCCACTCAAAGCAGGATGAAACCTTACTGGCAGCTGCACGCTTTCTTCCAGCTTGCACAAAACACGGATCCAAAGTCTTTACTGTCCCAATGGGTTTGAGTTTCCAGCTTGCACACTGACACTCCTTCTGAAGTGCAAAAAAGAAGAATCAATGTCCTCTAATAATTTTAGTTTGATATTTTCTCATTTTCACAAAATAACCTATTTAAAGTGAACCCTTTAAAAGTTTGCCTTCAGACATTAGTTTTTCAGAGCCCCAGAGCAAATGACCTACAAGCACTGTATTCATCCTGTAATAGTGCAGGCCATTTTATAAACATAATGTGTTAAGGAGCCGATTTCCATTATTTGCTGCAATTCCTTTGCCATCAGCCTGGCAGAGCTGGCAGCTTTAGCCAGCTGCTTCCATTCCCTGCAGCCACCAGTTTGCTTTCTGGGAGTGGGGTATACTGGGGGGTGACTCTGCAGAGTGGCGTGGACAACTCCTTTGTGCATCAGTGCTGCTGGGAGCCCAGAGGCATGACGATAGCACAGAGGGACCCTGTGCCAGGGGGATTTGTCCAGGAGGACCACCACTCCAGGAGGCAGGTCCCTGCAAGGATGAGGGTCTGATGGCAGAATGCACAAAAGCTTCTTCTAGGTAAATCCAGTCCCTCTGAAAAACAGAATGATCCATCTGTATGTCTTATTCTTGGCAAGTCTTAAGCAAGTGGAAAGGTGAATGATTTGGTGTTTGCAGGCATGGCTCCTGACAGCTTTTCGATGTCTCTGTGTCTTGATAAATACCTCTTCCCACTGATATATTTTCTTACAAAATATGTGCAGGGAAACCCATAGCAAGCTAGTGAATAATTTCCCTGGATTAAGATGAATAATAAGTGAATAAACCAAGATGACTCTTCCTATGACCTTTAACTGTTAATAAATTAAATATCCATTTGCATTACTCATTTTCTATTATTAATGTATTTCTCTTCTTCCATTCTTAGACTGCTTGGTCATTACCACTACTCTGCATCTTCCATTTCAGAAAATACTTACAAGCATTGTGAAGATTCCCAACCCCTCCATGTATAGATAGATGTACATACACAATCACTGGATGAGATACCATTCAAACCAGCAGCAGATGTATGCAGATTTCTTCAGTAGGAGTCTATTGCAATGATTTCACTATTTAAGTCACACAGCACCAAGGCAGCAGTTGTTAGTTTGGGATTTTTTTTAATCTATTTACTCTTCTTGTGACAAACCAAATGATTACAGAAATGAGAAATCAGCCTGCAAACAGTCCAAATTTAAATAAAATCACCCCCACAGTAGACTGTAACAGTGGCAGATGGACAGAGGAAGAAAGTGTATATAGTCATATTTTTTGCCATTATAGTATAGACCCTTTCAGATTGCAGCAAGCAACTTGCCATCTGCAAATCTGAGTCTTTCCTTTTCTGCTGAGGCACTGATTCAAGAATCATGATTTGTGAAGTTTGAGTTAAAGTATTAAGTGTTTTATCTCTCATTTTAAAGGCACACTGATCTCATGATTTTACTTCAGACACATGAGAAAGGCATCCTGAAAATGTCCCTCAGAGTTCTTCTGAAGACAAAACCCAAAGCCTCTGGCTCACGCTTAGGTATGTGGTGAGGTAATGGGTTGCGCACATGAATAGCTTTTTGTCAAATAGTCTCTTATTGCTGTTGTTCTCACAGCTTTTGTTTGGTTTACTCTACCGGGAAATTATTTGCTCTATGCCTATATAATATGTAGATCACACTGAGCACCTTCCTTACTGCAGTGATAAGTATTTCATTTTAATGTTTACTCTCTGAAGAGATAAGAATCTGATCACTGCATAAATGTCATTGATTTTTAAGGGACGGATCTTCATGTAAATGGCCACTGATTTAGTGGGAGTGTCAATTTAATACAGATTTGCAAACAAAATCTGGGCGCATTTAAAAACACCCTCAGTGTGTCAACCCACTATTGTGTTCCACATTTTTATCCTAAGTTTGCAAAGTGATGCTGAGGATACAGCAATCACAGAGCTCAGACAAACATATGCAAGTTGCAGCCTTCCAGGGTTTCTGATGCTTTCAGATTACGGGCAGGGAGTTACTTAATCTAAGGGTCAGGACTCTCACACAGGTTTAACATTTTTTTCTGCTCTGTGTAGCCAGCAGTAACCAAAAAATCTCTTATAGAGATGAAAGCCTATTTTGAATTTGTTTACGAAGAAGAGGATGTATTTCAGTTCTGGCAGTTGCCTTTCAAAAGGTCCTGCAGTATGCATTGCATCACAGTATTTCTAATTTTTACCAAATCAGGGTTGCTCCCTGCGAAGCAAAAAGAGGAAAGGTTTCTTTTGTTAATCATACATTCAAGAGCCATGTACAAAATAAAGTATTAAATACAGTAATTATAGTAATTTTTGTTAAAATATTTCTACACAATAAACCTGTGGCTTTGAAAACTCTACCAGAAGCAAAAGAAAAACAATCTGTAATGAAAAAATTGAAATCAGAAGCCACTAATAACACTAAAGGGAGCCCAGAAGCCAAATTAATGTTTCTACAAAGAAATACTTCCCTAAATTCGTAGTAAGACTCTTACCTGGGTCTTTATATATAGGATTCAGATTTCATTTTGAAGCATGCTTTTTACAAACTGTTTAGTGTTCATATGTCATTACCACTGTTGGGCCAGATTGCACCTGGCATCGATATAAACAAAGCTTTGGCAAGAGTTCTTTCCTTTGGGATGGAGACATCTGATTTTCAAGCTGAAAACATGTCAGTGTTGCAAGACACTCCAAATAGCCTGTTTTACCAGTGCAGTAAATTAACCCGCCTGGTGTAGTGTTAAATGCTTTACAAACATCGACTGAAGGTGAGGGAGGGAAACAGCAAAAAACAAACAACAACATTTCAATAACTTGTTTGACTGGGAGCAGCAAAAAAAGTACAAGCAATGCCTGAAGGGAGGGGGTGATGCTTGGGAGACAGGACAGCAGAAGAAAACATGATTTTCAGATTTTTGTCCTGTATTCAACCCAGAGAGGGTGTCACAGCATGGGAAGACACAGAAGGACTGGAACGAGTTATATAGATGATAGAAAAGGCATCTTTACTTGAAAAACAGATGGGATAACAGCAAACAGTGACTCTAACTCACCATTGCCTCGTCTACAGGAGGAAGGCTTTTTGAAAGCTATTACATGTAAGAGGTTCACCTTTAATGCTGCAAACGGCTGGTGGACAAAGACTACGTAGGCAAAACAGAGGATAAAATATTAGGCTATCCCCCTTGCTTCCCCATTGTTCAGGATGAAAAAGCTGAGCTGAACTTCTGGGCACACAGAATTGGCTGAGTGAAAGCTCTTGTCGCTAGATCGTGCATTTGTGCTAAGCTTGAATGGTCTAGAGGACAATGGGGTTCAACCTGCCTGTGGCTCTACAGCAATCCTGCAATATAGATATGAAACTAGAATAGCTGGAAAGTAGGTCTACATGTGTATGGAGTCAAACAACGACCTGTCTTGAGAAACATAGGCAGAAGCAGTGTTCTTAAACATATGCATTTATATAGCTGTTAGACTGAAGCCATTTTGCTACTCTTGTCTTGCTATTTTAATTGTCTTGATAGTGGTCTATTTACAAACATTATGTAAGTGGGCTAGAATAATTAATTAATATTCATAAGCATTCATAAAATGTGTCAAAGTTTATGTTAGGGTGGATGATAATTCCCAAGGGGAGTACATTTGTGGTAGGTGTAGATTTATATTAGTAAGATTCAGCATGATTGATTCTTGCTTGGCCAGCAACAGAGAACTTAGCGTCCATACTGGCAGAGATTATATCTGGTCAACAGGAAAGGAAAACTGGCCAAGAAACTGCCAACACAGAATCTGAAGCTGTGAAACCTGGTCAAGAAGAAATAAAGCCAAATAAGCAACAGATGAAAAATTATCTTAAAGCAAAGATCAAATCACTCAGTTGGAAACAAGAATTGTCTTGGAAAAAGGTGATGCCAAGAGCATGAAGGGACATACGAATTTAAAAAAATAGTAGTGTTAAATAAGCTGGAGTACTGAATACCAATTTTTTTTTTTAATGTACCTTAACATTTTTTAAAAATAAAAAAATAAGTAGACAGTTTTAATATACTCAAAGATTTCTGATGAATAGCAGAGAGGATTTCTAAACCTTTTGAGTCATTTGGAAAAGAATGCCAGAGGTCTCAGAACGTGAGAGCTATGGACATACTGAAGAGACCCCAGGGAGGGACTGCAAAGATGATGAAGGGTCTGGAGGAGGTCTCCTGTGATGGGAGGCAGAGAGAGCCAGGACTGTTCAGCCTGGGTAAGAGAAGGCTCAGGCAAATGTCATAAATGTATATAAATACATAAAGGGAGGGTGCAGAAAGGACACAGCCAGGCTCTGCTCAGTGGTGCCAAGTGACAGGCAATGGGGACAACCTGAAACATGAGAGATTCCCCCTGTTCATCAGGAAACGCTTTTTCACTGTGAGGATGACCAAGCACTGGCACAGGTTACTCAGAGAGGTTGTGGAGTCTCCATCCTTGGAGACTGCCAAAAGCAGCCTGAACATGGTGCTGGCAACCAGCTCTGGGTGGCCGTGCTTGAGCAGAGGGGTTGGACCAGATGACCTTCAGAGGTCCCTTCCAACCTCAGCCGTCCTGTGACTCTGTGACTCTGAAGCCCATTGGGGAAGGTGATAGATTGAATGAGGGACCAGGAAAGAAAGAGACTTTGGTAAGATGCATGCTTTACAACAGTTTCCTGGTACTGTTGTACAGCACCCTCAGACACTGGATTAGTCCAGTGCGCTCAAGAGGAACAACTGATTTGTTCCTGCACCTTTGCTGCAGAAATCTACTGCCTCTAAAGAGGACACTTCCTAGGAAGTTTACTGGTGATGGCATGCTAAATGAAAGACTGGTAGAGAAACAGGGAATTCACAGACAGATAGAGCCAAATAGCACTGATGTCACTGTGTAGTTTGCCCTCAGATAGTAAATGAAGTTCTCTAGATGTAGAGCAAAGCCTTGATGAGCACTGTGAGGACCACCTCAACTAGGAAGGGACCTGGACAACCTGCTGTATCCAGCAGCATAATCACACCAAAGCAAATGCCCCAAGCACGCTGACGGGGATGGTGCCTCAGTGCCCAGCTGGAATGAGAAAATGGAGCCAGGGAGCTTCCAGAGATGGCAGGCACGGCTGTCAGACAGACACGATGCTTGATGGCAGGCTGGCAGCGGAGGGAGCAGCCGCTGCTAAGAATGGGAAGGGAGCATCACCTGAGTCCCACCAGGGTTAACTTGCACCTGATTTGGGTGATGGGAGTGTGGATTCTGGCTGGAGAAGATGCCTCTGAGCACTTGGGAGGAAAAGCTGCCTTCTGTTCTCAATACGAGACACGTTATTACTGGGGCAATCAAAAAGTAAAAACAGGTTTAGCAATTAAAGCAGAACAGTTCCCTTAAAAGAGTATTCGATAGGTAAGTAGGACACATTTTCATGAATCTCTTTTGGCAGACCTTAATTCAGGTCAAGAAGGAGATTCAAGTCAAAGGGGCAAAAAAATTTCTAAATAGTCCAGACAGTTACACAACAATAAAGCAAGTTGGCCAAAAAAGTGAGGGGAAAAAAAAAAGTGAGCAAAAATGACAATTTAATGGGTGTCAAACTTGTGAATACTGAATTCTATTTTATCACTGTTTTAAAATCAATATAATAAAAACAAAGCAGCAGTACTGTATGGATGCAATTATACTGCTGTAAAATCCTGATTGTCCATGAAATTCATTCACACAGGAAAATAAATTATACTGCTAGCAGCATTTTGGCAAACACATGCATGCCAAAACTTCATATCAATTTAATGTTATTGGTGGCAACTAAATTGAAAGTAGTTAAACTATTACAAAGGGCAGGATCCAGGATGGCCCCAGCATTTATTGTATGTGTTAAGAAATGGTCAAAAGCTGAATCCTTCTTAGTAGTCTTTTATTGACATTGCATTTGCCTAAAACATAAAAGAAAATACCTGACAAGCCAAACATAAAGAGTCAGAGCTCAAAGCCTGCAGACTGCTTGAAGTGGGTGAAATCCATGTCAGATTTGGACTTGGACAGATGTAAGGGTAGGTAATGAAAACACAGATGAAGGAGACTACGTGTTCAGGCCTGGAAAAATGTTATGAAAGGAGCAACCTAAGCGAAGGCAAATGTTGTGTTAGTCAAATAGTCAATGATTCAGCAAGGTGCCTTGCTTCCAGATGTCCTGGTCAATTATGCTGAGATAACATTATGGTAAATATATATGGATATAAAATGGGGGCTCATAGTGATGGTTGTTACAGGATGTAGGCATTTGCTCAAATCCATGCTACTCTCCTTGTTAACACCAGACAAGTGAAATCATGGGTGCTTGGCTGGTTGGCTCTGGTGGAAAACAGCAAAAACAGCTCAAGAAGTTCCACTTACCATGTTGCCCTTCCTAGCTGCTTATTGTTATCCTTTGCAACCCCCTTGCTTGCAGTGATGCAATTGTTTGTATGGCAATGCTGTAATGGGTCTGCTGAAATGGTCTGGAGTGCAAAAAATCCTACTCTCCAACCCGGAAATAAAAGAAACCTGAGTTTTTCTAATGTGATTGCTTTGGTGATCGAGTTTGCATCTTGGCACGAGAAACATTTTCATTGGAACTGCTTGAATCTTGCAGAAATAATCATACATTGATTTATCTTACTCTTTTGTTGGAGAATATGCTCCAACCTTACTTTAAATTTCACAGATATTCCAGAAGCCCCATTAAGGAGCACCTTATCACTCAGCCTAGCATTTAAAAATAATTTATTTCATCAGGAGAAACAAAACCCAGTTGAAGAAAAGCCAAGGGAAAGAAATGTCACAAGTTCCAGTCATTTCTTCGACTGCAATCAGGAATATCTGAATGAGAAACTTAAAAAGGTTTTCAAGAAAACCAATAAGCAATTAAGATTTTTTCTCTACATGTCTATGAAGCATGTTTTATATTGTACCGGTACAGGACATCTATGTATAAATGTTCAATGTACAATGATGTACAAATACCGTACTACAACATAGGAGTGACACAAGA
>NW_009943261.1:99470-114988 GCF_000696875.1 Nestor notabilis
CTAGAAAATAACAACCTCCTCAGCTCTCACTTTCAAACTGAAGAAAAATCTCAGTTCCTTTAACACCAATCATAGATCTAGGCAGGGAAAAATTCACATTGTCAGGTTTGGTTTAGACCACAGAAAACAAGTGAAGTCATTTCTAAAAAGGTCCTTACTCCTTGCCATGAACACATGAGTCATGAAGTTCATCTAATTTTATGTGAGGGCTCGGTCTCTTCCTCAGCTAGTCACTGTCAGTGCAGGGACATGCGGGCCATGGCATTCTGGTGCTGCTTCCCCTCTCCTACTTTGGGGATGTGGAGGTGTGAAGAGGATGCTGTTGCTTTTGTAGCTCTGCCCATCCTTCAGGGACTCTGTCAAAAGTGAATAGCTGATTGTAACAGGCTTCATCACGTCATCAGGATCATCTGAGAAAATGTTGCCTACAGGAGGTGCTAAAACCTGCACTTGGGGTGGAGTGGGATGTTTGGGTTTCTTGACTCACCCCAGGCACCCATCCAAGTGGGTGAGAAGGAAGCCCTTCTGGTAGCAAAAGAAGGATATCTGGCAAAATCCAGTGTGAGGTGGGTATTTGTTAAGGTAAGCACTGGGTGAGAAATACATGTCTAGAACAGGTTTGCTTTGTGAGTATGCAAGAGTTGTATCAATCTAGTATGAAGCTTGTTAGATCAGAGTTTCCTGTGTTGAACATCTCCTAACATTATTCTCCCATGGAAGTAATTACTTCAATCATGGGCTACTTCTACAATGCTAAACGCATCAGATCCAAGGAAGGATCCCTGATGCCTTTGCCTAGTGGGGTAGAGAGGCTCCTGTCCACATTGTATAGGGGCAAAACTCTAGAGCAGACTGATTGCAGTGACAAATATGCAGCACATGGGTCTGGGGCTCCCTGTGACACAGAGAGGGGCTTTGATGGACTTACAGTATGGTTGGTTTTCTGGGTGTTTTTTCTTCAGTTCCAGCAGCTGAAATAATATGAGCAGCATGCCTTATCAACGTGGGAGTTTTTATCCGCTAGCTAAGGACATGTGTTGCATGCCCTGGGACATGGCAAGATGGTACCTGTGAGTGTTTGTGTGAATGCCTTGCTGGAAGCAGCTGAACTTGGTGCAGTCTTGCCCATACTGCTGTGTGGGTGTGATGCCTAGAGATACCCATCTCTAAAACCACACCTATGCTTTGGTTTGGAGGAAATAGATTCACTCCCTCAAAGGAGGGTCTGGATATAAATGAGCAGTTGTGTCTTTTGGGCAGTTGGGGCTCAAGACCTTCAGGTGAAGCTGAGAGCTAAGTTACCTGATGGTATAGATTTCCTCAGAGGGTCTATAAACAGACATTGGTATGAATTATATGTTCCCACAAGGGCACGCAGGACTACATGAGATAGTATCTGCTTTAAAAGGCTGCCTGTGTGTTGCTAAACCCTGGACACTGTGAGATGCGAAGATTTAAGAAGTCCTCTTTGAGGTGGCACAAGAACTCATCTGGTGGGAGGACTTCCTGGGATGCCTTGCTCAGCATGAGGCACCTGAGTGACCAGTTAGTGTCACAGATCTAAAGCCATTGCATGGAAACACATGCATCTGCATGGTAACACCATGTAACTTCAAGATGTAAGATGAAAATGAAGAGATGAGAGCTTTTTTTGCACGAGTACGATTTTACTGTGGACATGATCTATAAACACGTGGACTTAGGGAATTCTATGGGATTTTGGTTACATTATAGAATATTAATTTGCTAATTAATTTGCTAATGCAGATAAAACATGCTATGAAAACTGAGACAAGAACTCTTAATCAGTATTTACACAATGCCAAAAAACATGAATAGTTGTTCCAAGTTTTCTTTTTGAAAAACCTATTTTATCAAGACTGTAGGTAGATTGGGAAATATTTCTTCCAGAGGAGGACAAAGGAAGCCATGGCACAGCTGACCTGATTTTTCTTAATGCCTCCATCATTCTCAAGGGCTTCTGAGCCGCTTGGGGCAGACGCTGGCTCCTTCAGTACAAGCAGTCCTAAGACTCTAGCCAGTTGTTTTCTTTCTGACAAACTTCTATTTACCTGTAGGTTGCTTTTAACTGTCCATACCATTTAATGTTTACCTTGTTTGGCTTTAATTATTTTTTTCAAATAATTTATTAAATAATTGAGGCAGTAATTAAACAACAGTCCTGATTGTACCCACTTGCTGATCTTCAACATGTTTGATCCATATCTCGCTTAGAATCACCACACCTGAAATAAGCTGCTGAATAGGGATTGACAGTTTGCTAAAGAGGTATACTTTTGACAGACAGCAATGTATTTCATTGTCAGCATTATCAAAAAGATACATTTATAACAATTAAAAATGGATGCCTAAGTATACACATTTTCTGTAATAATTTATTACATCATACCAAGTACATGTATCTTAACTAGAATATTTTAAAATAAAACATAAGCATAAAATACAGTTAAGCTCGTGCGATGCCAGATGAAAGGAATATATAGCCTTTATTTTTTATTGATACAGCAAATTGAGTATTTTGTGATGTCATTTCATCATGCAGCAATTCGTTTGGACTGTCCAGGAAGACTAATTAGCACTAATGCTTCTAAAGAATTTTCATTTGTGATTCTAATCTGTCACAAACCCAAAAGCACCCTCAGAAAGCCAGGGAAAGAAGTAAAAAGACTGCATCTTGCAGCCAGCTTAAATTAGTGTTAGCTTGATTTGTCTTAATTGAAAGGTTGTTTACATCTCTTTTGTAAGTGTTTATAAAAATTGGCAGACAGAAGAATAGCTGCCTACGTACGTGAACAAAATTTTCTCTTATTGAAGCTGTTGTATATAGTACTGTCATTAAAAGAAACCCTTTTGGAATATTTCTGTACACATAGTTTTAAGGTATAAGCCTGTCCCTATATTTATGTACACACACAACATGCTGTATTATTTTTGCTGCTTAGATACTTATGCTAATTCCTCATTATTACATTAATATTTCTATGTGCCAATTCGTTCTAGCATCCTCCTGGCCTCTGTTTAAATTTCCATGAGTTACATGAAAGTTGGAAAAATATCTTACACACACCTTGTGAAAGTGTCTTGCTCTTGCACTAATATTCACATCCTCAAATGCAGCTCAGCAGAAGTGTAGTGCTTACATAGCTGAGCACCCCTAAACCTAAAGGGCATTCTTGAGCCCTAGATCTGGGACTGCTGGCTGGGTGGACCTTGGATTCTTGTTCTCTGGTTCCCCATGTTCACAGCATCTCAAGACAGGCCATCACCTAATCATCATATATGGAAATTGCCCAACTCTGACGATGTTGGATGAACCCTACCTAATATCCTCAGGATCCACGTTGCTCACGCTGGTAGAGGGAAGGAGAGGCTTGGTAAGCTTACATGGCAGCAAGCAGCTCCCAACTATTCATAAACAGCTTTAAGGGATCTTGACCTTTAAAACTGTGGGATAAATATTGTTAATAGGCACACCAATGCATTCCTAGACCTTAAATGAAACTAATAGGAAAATGGGCAAAGAAATTAAGATTCCTCATCAGACCATAATTAAATTGCAGCTTAGTTCATAATGCTGACCACCGAAGTTTGCTTCATTTTAGTGTTGCTAGACCATGTACTGCATGTAAAGACAATTAGCAGAGCAGAGGGAAAAGCAGCAGATGCTAGAGATGCACGGTGTTAGATGACTCATTATGTCATGAAGAATCTCTTTCAGGAAAGTGAAAAGGTTGGTATAAAAAAAGAAAAGGCTTGAATAAACCAAATAATTATTAAAGAATTTGAAGATTTCATAATCGAATAGCGGAAAAATCAGAATCTTGCAGTGCTCTAAAACAATCATTTTCCTGAACTGCAGAGGAGAAACACCAACATATATGATGGAGACCCTATTCTACCTCCTCCTCCCCGCTCTTGCCCCTTCTTTCCTTTAGGATTATGTGGTGGGTACCCTATTGAACCAAAAGAAAATGTGTTTTAAAACTTCCTAAGTCTTTAAAAACTCAACCGATTATCTATCTGAAGGTAACAATAAGAAAAGATTTAATAAAAGCTTCCTGAAGGCTTTGCAATGTATGGATATTTTACAGCAGTTTTAGAGTTTAACAACACTAAATAGAAATAAGTATTTGCCATTTCAAAGATTTATTCTCAGAAATACCTGGTGCATGTAAGGTAGAAGGCAGGTCTTGTAAACCAACCACCTCCTGTTCTCAGAAACGCTCTGCTCCACAGTTACAGTTTGCTTTGTTTCCTTGAAAACAAATGTAATTTCTCTTTTCTCTGGCCAATCTTATCTGTGAATTTGAAGCTAAACGAAGTATCATCCTGTATGGCAAGCACTTCACTGATGGAGAATTACGCATGTGAAAAATTTCAGGCTTTCCTGCTCCAGAAACTCAATTTTGCCCAAAACCCATTGTGGGTATATAATACATGTGTGTGCTTCTGCAAAATGGTATTTGAGAGATACATCTGTAGAGTATGCACTAAGTGACAAAACATTCAGCAGTGTCAAGTCCTGTAAACAAACCACTTCAGGGAAGTAACATTAACACGTAATTGTATGTTTTTACCATGTAAGACCTGTCACAAAAATAACTGAAATTGTGATTATAGTTATTAATTTTTTCCTCTGCTGTTTGAAACATGCAAACTTATGATGGCAATGAGGATGATAGATTCTGGCCTGCCATTTTAGTGTATCATATATTTACATTTCCATATGAAGAATTATTACTAAAGATGTTATCTATATGTAAACATATTTTTAAGTATACCTACTATCTTTACATTAAGAACTGAAGGTCTTGAGAGAAAAAAAAGGGGGGTGTGGGGGGTGTGGAGTGTAAGACTAAGCAAGAAAGATAAAGCAAAACACAGATTTTGTCCCCAGAATCAGGCAGGTCTAGAAATAACAATGCTAGAAAACTGGTTTGGGGGGTGTCAGACCAGTTTGAAAAGAAAGAAGAAAATGTAATTTTTCTGTCTGCTGTTGCAGTCCTCAGAATTCTGTTAATCTGACCGTGTTTGCTTTGTTATTGCTGTATTAACACTGTGTCCAGGGTGAGTGGGTGGCTGAGCTTCCAGCTCTGTGGCATCCCTTCTGTTTCAAAGCGGAAATGTCTATGTCTCAACACACAACTTGAGTTGAAAAAAGGGGGGAAAAAGAAAAGAAGGAAAGAAGGAAAGGTACTGATTCAGCTGGTAGGAGATGAAGATACTACTGTTACCAAAGGCACCTATTTAGGTGGGCTTATACTGTGTAGCTTTATAAACAAGCCCGAGGGGCTCCTTCTTCGCCGCCACCCCCTTCCCCGCGTCTCGCGCTTTGCCTGCCTGATCCCATCCAACAGTAGAGCTGATACCGCACTAATCCCCGCAAGTTTGGGACTAATGAACTAACTGCTGGGCTGCCGCCACGGAGCTTGGTCCCAAACTGTACTGTACTTCACACTCGATTTATTCTCCAGATGGCGAGACTACGCAGCCCCGCCGCGAGGGACCACCTCTTCCACTGGAGTGTAAAAGTGGATGGATGTTGTTTTCTTTGCAGATTTGATAATTCAGAGCTAGGAACTCATGAGGATGGTTAGTTATTAGGTTTAATGGGTGCCAATCGAGCCAGCAACATGCGTATTCTCGTCTTTAACTTCAGTGCCTGTGTTTCTGGGTCGCAGTGGATTTGTCGGCAGTGCTGCGTCACTGAAACCTTTACCTTCTCCAGTTGGCATAGCTGCGTGTGGTAATGAACATCTTCCAGTGTCCTCCTCTGGGTCAAACGGAAGGGATGCTAAAGTAACCACCCTGACCAATGGGTTTTTCTCCCAGTGGGTTTTCCAGCACAAGTTGCAATTTAACATATTTTAGTGGTATCACTGTTTACCATGAAGCTCTTTGTTGTCTTTCTCTCTTGTTCAGCTTGATAAAGAGCCCAGTCCACACAGGACTCAATGGGAATACCACCATCCCAAGGCTACCTGGGGATGGAATCATTTACTTAATGATCACATTTATTTCTTTATCAGCTACTCATTCATGACACAGTATTATCCAATGTTGTGGTTCTCAGGTGAAGAACAGAGTAAATCATTTTTTTCACCATTCCTTAAAAATTCTGCCTTGACCACTCTTGGCAGGGACTTTATAGAGTGTTTGGAAAGCATATTTATTCTTGCATCTATAAAGACATGATTGTATCAACGATTACTTTTTTCTCTACTGTTACAGTGTTGAAGTAGTTTACCTAGCTTAAAATTTTAGCTTTTGCATGGATCTTTCAATAAGAAAGCATCAGTGTTTCCCTGCATAATGAAGCAGAAAGGCGACTCCCTTTCCTTCATGCTTTTAGTACATTTAGTCTGAGGTTTTAGTACAATTTTTTATTTACCCAGGAAATGTTTTATCGGAAGCCTGCGTGGGGACCTGATACACCCCGCTAAAATCAATGGGGTTTTCTCAGCTGTAGGAAGGTTAGGTACCGAGTCAGACTCTTCATGAGCTCCAACTTTGGCAGCCAGGTCCTCTCAGTTTGTCCCACAATGAAAAACATAAATTGAATCCTTATGTGGGAACTATAGTGACTAGAAGTATTTTATCGTGGAAGGGAAATGTTTCCATTCCTGGGGTATCTAGGCAGACAGATCTAAAACATAGTGGTTCTAAAAAACTGCATCAATTCTCAACCCAACAGATGGCATGGGTGTGTTAACTAACATAGCAACATATTTTCTATTAAAATATGGGAAGAAACAACAACCCCCTCCCCATGTTTCTTGGTTGGTATAAATTCAGTGAAGTTGTTGGTTATTTTTGGGATATGTACCAGAGGGCTGCACATTTAGTTTAT
Organism: Nestor notabilis; assembly: GCF_000696875.1. Classification (NCBI taxonomy): domain Eukaryota; kingdom Metazoa; phylum Chordata; class Aves; order Psittaciformes; family Psittacidae; genus Nestor; species Nestor notabilis. Next base: position 106,342 of record NW_009943261.1, read on the forward strand.
GTAAATTGATAACAGCAACAGCCTGTTAATAAGTGTTTTGTATGGAAATATACCTAGAAAGACACGATCTGTCTTTTTAGGGAAGGAAGTTGCAGCCTGAGGAGAAAAATAGCTAATGAGATGGTCTACTGCTCATTATTATAATCTGGGGGGAAAAAAAAAATCATAACAAATTAGGCTGTAAGTTTGCTAGAGATGTGCCTTCGGTTGGAATTGGATGCTGCCTTGGTGGGTAATTTGGGGAGATCTTTCTTTTACAAATTGGATCAGTGTGTGCTGAAACGGTGATAATCTGACTTTAATTAAAAGCATAAATTGGTTTGGAGCATGTTTTTAAGCTACCCTTCTGCATCATACTGAGGAACTTTCAGCCCAGCCCTAGAAACCCATTACCCCTGGTCAGAGAAGGAAAACATAGGGGATTTGTATTACCCGGTATTGGCATCATATGGTTCGGTTTACCTAATTCAGAAGAACCATTTCAGACGGCTGTGCACTGGAGCTGTCTTCCAGCTGGACGTGTTTGTAGTAAACTGCATGCATCTTTATGTGGCTTTCCTAATGGCCCCAGTCAGAGTCCATTCACAGCAGTTTTAACATTTCGGGTTGTATTTTCCAGAGATTACCTCTGAACGTGCCCCTTGATCGCAGCACAGGGATGCATACATGTGCGCCTTGTTCCCGTCTGTCCGATTAACGGGCATATGCTCCCAACCTTCAGAGAAGCATGGCTAGTAGCCCCAAGCTGAAGGCTGTTTCCTTCAGATTTCATTAACTTTCTGCTTCGTTATTCCTTCCTTTAACCAGTTAGAGCCATCACCTGCATTTCTCTAAACTTACCCTAGTTATCAGGGGTCCCAGACCTGTAAATCAGTACACTGCTGAGCTGTCTTAAACTGGCCTGGGAGACCCTGTCCTGATCGGACCTGACAACTGTAAGCTACTGTTCCCTCACACTGTTTAACTCAGACCACATTGGGAAACCGCCTCTGCCCCTCACACCGGCAGAGATTTGCATCCATCTGGTTTAAATCTACTGTCATGTGCTGTCTTGCTGATTGGTATTAGCCTGGTTATCAACTTTGCTGATTTTTCCCTCGCCCTGTTTGCCTGTTCTCTTGAAAAGCATCTCTATTCATCAACTGCATATTGTTGAAGTCATTCCCAAACCTCTGTGAGTCAAGAGCTTTAAAGTTTTATTAGCCCCATAAAAACTCTTCACAAATTAAATTACTTTTGATAAGTGTGCATTTTGACAATGCAGATTTGTTAGGGGCTGTTGGCGAGTGGAAGGTATTTGGGGTTGAAACTCCAGTTGGCAGGAAGCAGGGAGCCCAGGACCCTCCTTTCCCCCCACTCCCTTCCTCTGCAGACCAAGAAATGCATTTCATTTCAGAAAAGCATGCAAGTGTTCTTCATGCAAATCAGCTATTAAACAGATTTGTAAATTTACATTCACAAAAATAGCAAATGGCCGTGGGAAGCACATATCTTTGGAGTTTTTTTTATTTTGTGTCAACAGGAGAATAGCTTTTTATGTGGTTGAAGAAAAATCTCCAAGTTATTTTGGTGTTATCGCATGAGAATTGTGAACTCTACCATGGGCTTTAGTACACTTTGGATACATGGAGAAAAGGAAGATTTATGTAGCAAAATCAAAGAAATATATGCACATGTGTGTTTTCTGACATCCAGACAATACAGAGATGAATTATTTTATGTGAGTTTAATGACGTGCCATTTTGGTGAGTGCAGACAGTTGGTGCAACACATTGTGATTAGTATAAAGATTTGCGTTTGTTAGACATTCAGCGCTAGTGGACAAAGGAGTCTTATTTTTGCAAGTGGTGGTATAGAAGTACTTACATATAAAACCTGAACATTTTATTCACCAGTTATAAAGAAATGAGGAAGGTAAAATTGTGAGGTGCTGATGATGACTGCTTCAGTAAAAGTCCAAGAGTGACAAAGGTTTTGCGGACACCACTATATTGGCTGTCTAGTTTTCCCCACATCATTTCAACAAGTTTTCTGATCAGCGCACTTCTCTGTCAATAGAAAACATGCTTTTTCTTTTTCTTTTTCTTTTCTTGTGCCTCTAAAATCATATAAATTGTAGAAAGAAGCAAGACTGACCATTGTGAAAACCCTTGAAAAGTTTGACTTTGGCCATGCCGAAAAGTGTGTTAGGATAAACTCTGTGTCCAGCGGTCTTGCAGAAGAGGATCTAGAGGTGCTTTTGCAGTCCAAGACCCTTCCTTCAAGCATGATGCTGCCAAAGGTTGAAAATGTTGAAGAAATAAGATGGGTGAGTACCAACACACAGTAGTTTTAGACTGAAGCTGTTGGGCCAAGTTCTGACAGGCACTGAGATGAATGACTCTTGAGTTATAGGGAAGACTGCAAATACCATATAATGTTTTTGCTTGGCAAAGGTAGTTGGGAAATACATCCACTTAAAGGTGTGTAAGATGTGCTGTATAAAAGGCATACGCAGAACACCTTGCATTTATAAATAAAACCAGGGGGTTTTCTCCCACAGTCAATGAAGAACCAATATTGATGTCAGAGTATATTACTAAAGATAGAAACATGAGTATCTGACTCTTCTCTCAGTGCCCTAACAACCAAAATGACTGTCTGTTCATGTGTCTTAGTTACATGCATTGTAAGCAGGAGATGGGGAAACCATGTTAGCAACATATGAAAAAATGGGTTGGGGGGAAGGTCACTCCTTGGGGCAACTGGAGAAACAAACAGGAAGCTTTTAACTAGTGTTTTTAATTAGCACAGATATTATTTCCTGAGCAGTTCTCTATTTCTTCCTTTTTAATTGCTGACAGGTGTGTTTGTGTTTCACGACTGCCTTTTCAGCCAATAAAAACCTGAAATGTAAATGGCTGGCATGTAAAATTACTTAAGAAAACTTTGAAATAGGCCTAATTATGCTATAATCGTTTTAATTGTCAAGCAAAGGGGGACGTTTGCTTAGATATACCATTATTGCTGTAACATGTCAGTAAAGGAATAATGCTTAATTATTCACTTCTATATTTTTGCAAACCACTAGCCGAACAACTAGCACGCGTGCAAGCTGTGATGAAAGGCAGGCAGACGTGTTAGGATCTATTTTAATCTCAGCATCTAACCATGATCAAACCACTGAGATTGGGTGTGAGCCTACAACTGAGCAAGTATGTTGGGTACACGATGGGCCCCATCCGTACAGTGGCACTGCCTCTTCGGCCTCCACCACTTGTGATGGAAGGCACACCATCCCCTTCCACCAACATTTAATTAAATTAATCAGGGTATACCTCTCAGGGTTTACAGCCATGTAAGTGTTAGACATAACTTGTCAGTAATTAATATTCATGCTTCCAAAATGGCAGAGCCCTTACTGCCACCAAGCAGGTTTTCCAAGGAAGTGGGATGCAGGGGCTCTTTGTCCCCTCATCCTCTTCCACCTTCCGTCTCTCTAACTTTGATTTCTGTCATGGAAAACAAGCCAGACCCAACAACTTCTGTCTCATTGTCTGCCTTTTGCTTCTCTCTTGCTTTGCCCAACCTTTATACACAAAGAGTGTGCTCTGCTTAATGCCACTGCTACCTTTTCCCAATCCTCCCAAAATTCATCCCGGCATGATTTTTGAGCCTCCCAGAAGCTGTTTATTTCCCCCCACACATACTCACTCCCCCCCCCGCCCCGCCTTCATTTTTATTTATGTGCAGCAGAAAACCTGGAGGCTGATGCACAACTAAAAGATGGGCTTACTTGTTTTCTTTTGTGTGAGAATCTCTTGCTTTCCTTTTGTCCCTAGTGTGGGTACTTGTTTGACTGGCATGGCTTATTGGACTATAACAAGCGTAACTCTCCCTCCTTTGTGGCGGGACAATTCTCCCACAAATCCCGACCAGTGTGCATTCTTCCCGACACACTATTGGGTGTGCACTGGAATTGAAAGAATTGCTGAGGCCTTGCTACTTCATCCCCTCCCCAAGCTTTGTGGGGTTTTTCTTCCCTCCGCCTTCTTTTTTTTTTTTCCTCCCTTTCTCCCTGAAATGAACACTTTACCGGGCCGGAAACATTTAATCGTCTCCTTTTGACAAAAAAAAAATTAATTGAAACTTCTCCACTCGTTACCTTTTGTATTGTCCTTATTGCTTATTGCAATTTTTTAAAAGAAAGAGGAAGGGAGACAATATTTAATTAAACTGCTTTTTTTTGTTGTTGTTGTTGTTGTTTATCTTCAAAACAAAAGATAGGAAAAATCCCAGGAGTGTGACTTTTAAAATATTTTCAAATAAAATAAGAGCTCTGCTGCTTTGACTTGCACCTAAAATGTAAACACAGTAGAGCTTTTTACTTTTTTTTCCTTAAAAAATAAAAATCAGATAAGAGTCTTAAGAATATATGCTGATGCCATTATATTACCTCATTTTATGTAGTTGCCTGGATGGAGTTTACCATTTTCTGTCACTATAGTACCTGCCATACTGTACACTCACACATGTGAATTGCATTGATTATTATTTTGATCTTTCTTGCACATTTTTGAGTGGAATTCTCTTCTCCAAAGAAAAGTTACTGAGACAGCCACGGTGACGATGCAAAGCAGGGATGGGAAGGGCAGCATTCTTCACTGAAGAAAGCTGTGATTTATTTTGGCCTAATTGTAAAGTTACTGCAAATTGGTGGAAAGCTTTTTTTCAAGATCTGGGTGATTAGATTTTCCTTCTTTTGGGGAGGGGCGGTGGGGGGAAGCTAAAAGGGGAAATAACACCTCTAATCCAGCTTCTGGTAAATAGGCTGCCAGCTTTTAAAATGAGTTTCCTTTCTATTAGTCAGAATATTATGCTAAGCCTTAAGCATTAGTTTTTTATGTTGCCATAGCAGCCTTATTCCTGCAGGGTTGTGACCTGCGATGATTACAGTACAAAGCTTATAGGGTCTTGAAACCCCCTTTGAAGATGAAAAGTCTTTGATGGTTTATATTTATGCAAATCTCTTAGATATGATTTACCCAACTGAGACTGAATGGAGAGATGATTAAAATTCCCTTTCCTTTGATATCCATTAATAGTTGAATATTCCTTAAATTTAAAATATATGCATATGTTATTTTTGTCTTTATTTACTAACACATTTTCACCATACCTGCAATATGTTTATCTCCGCACAAATTACTCTATCTGGACAGACATAATAGATTTACAATATAGGGCTGAGGGTTTTTTCCCCTCTTTTTTTTTTTTTTCCCCCCTTTTGAAAGGGGAAAAATCTGTGCAAGAGCTTTTGTATGTTTCCAGATGATAGATTTTGGAATTTGGGCTACCCCACTGGCAGCTCAGAGCTAGCTGTGAACTGGTCTCATGGAAAAAATTGGCAAGCTTTGGTCTTCAAAGAATTAAACTTCCTTTTTAAGGCCTTCCTAGGTAAGCTAAAAAATTATGAAGAAAAGCCTATTGAACAAAAGGGTAACGGTGCCGTAATGAATAATACGGATGCCACTTAGAAGGCTGGGGAGCGCTTCCAGTGATGGCAGTGCTGGACCTGAAACAAAACCGGACCTCAGGTACAGCAGCACTTCATTGTTTTCCAGGGCCCGCGGATTTGCATTTCACTAAGCCAGGGTGAGAGGTGCTAAGCCTGGATTTTTTTTTCTTGCAAACCAGCCCCCAAACATAGAAATGTATGGGAATGCTGAGGTTTCAAATCACAGGCCTAGTTAAAAGCTGGTTTCATTTTTTTAATTACAAGGTTTTGGGGTGGGGAGGGGTGTTGTTACAGCCAGGTGAAAATTTAACGTGTTATATATACATGTAGACTGTTCTGGGGTTGGGTTTTTTTTCTTCTCTCTCTGATAGCTCCACTGTCTAATTTTAGTTTACAGACAAATTCTTATATCACCTAAAAGGCCGAACACTTGTAGAACCAATGAATTTTATCCCCTTTGTGGAAACTGCAGTGGGCTTGCTCAATTTTAAGGTAAGCAAGTCTTGAAGCATTCATATTTTGCCATCTCAGCAAACTAGGAAAAGCAAAATAGTCCCAGTCTCCCTCTAATTTTATCAAAGAGGTCAAAAAATACTAATCATATTGTTCAATCCCCTAGAACATCTGTACATCGAACTCTCATGTTTGTAATGTAAAGGCCTTCATAAATTCAAAATATGTCAGTGACAGAACAGTTCCAGATAGTCCATGCCAAATAACAAAACCTCTCTGCATTACTGTTAATTTTAACACACTTGGACTGGACTTACCCAAAGATTTGGAATACTCACAGTGTTGCAATACACTTGGCTATTTAGTAGCTATTGAACCTGACTTTTGTATAACATTTAACTTTAGAAAAAAGAATTAATCATCATTTCACTATTGCTAAACTGGCACCTCTATCATGGTTTCTACCTATAAGGTTAGAACAAAATTTCATGTTACCGTGTTTTGATTGTATGTGTTTAATGCTAAGATTAGAAGTCAACTTAACTTAGAAAATAGGAAATGTCTGAAGAACATGCTCCTTTTTTAGGGTAATTTTAGATCCGGTCTTATTTTTAAAGTGCATTTTAATATAAATTACTCTCCAACCTTTACTATCAAGCCCAGGTTTTTCAGAAAGGCAAGGCAGTGTGGTAATGAAAAAGATCTTGTGCATGCACCAGGAATTCAGCCTTCCTCTCCCAGGCTTTAAGGGAAAAGTTTTGGACTAGCTGAGGACACACACATCAGAAGTACCTCCAGAAGGACTGACAGGCCTCACGGGCAGCCTGCTCATTTGATACAGCCATTTATCTTACAGCACACACTAACATATCTGGGAATATAATAAAGCAGTAACCAAATAGACATGCTCCTGTCCGGTGCGCATACGCAGAATTACATCATATTTTAAATGGGCTGAGGTTTTTCTTCACCTACAGTATTTTATAGTGGAATTTTTAATATTGCAATTCCTGGTGTTGGCGGGAAAGCTGCCTTTTAAAGCACTCTGTTAAAAAATAATTTCTTGTCCCACCAGCTGCCATAGCAGAACACGCATTAGTAGATCTGGTAATTACATTTGTCTCTCTCCACATACCTCAGCCTTAAAAAATATCAATATCATGCAAACATTGATATAAAACAGCCATATTTTCGAAATGCATTTCTTCATATAATAGCTACAGCAGCAAAAATTTTCGTGCTTTTATTTTAATACTTTTCTGCAGCACTTGTTGCATTTTTAACTTCCTTAGCTAATTATTAGTTATATGGAGCAGAAGACTTTCAATTGGCAATCCTACAAGGAATCCTTATATCCCGTAAGAAATCTACAACCATTTTAAATTGCTCATATTATTTTTTTAATAAAAGATATTCTGATCTGTATTTCTGTATTACGTGTCAAACTAATAAAATTTGATACTTTTTTTTGCTTTTAAGCAGTATTTGACAAATGTTGTGTTTCATATTGTTATATAAATATCTGCAGTAGGGATTATAGTAATACCCAGGGCATTATGTCAACCAGAAGGTAGGGAATCTGCTGCAAAGTCCTGTATTTACATGGTCTAGGCATACAGGTGCTTAGGGAAAAATAATGTTTTCTCTTTTGCTGAGTCATTTTAAAGCACTGTGTGCAGCCGAGCACCTCCAATGGCTTTGCTACTTAAGAGAAGTGATTTTAGCTGAAGATTTTGGTAGCACCAAGTTGCTGTAATATCCTCTGTGGTCTCTCTGCATCCTGCATTTCTGTAGAAATTAATATTCTGTTCTCCTTTGAAGGCTGTCTGTGAAGAAGCACTGAGAAGAGGATCCCAGGTTGGCTTTCATTTGGATGCAGTCGTCTTTGGAGGAGAGGATTTCCGTGCCAGCATAGGTTGTTACCTGTGTGTTTGCTATAAATGTTAACGTATTCCATTTGCATTGGAGAAGCCACATGTGATTTATGGCCACTGCTTTTTGGACAGCAATAATTAAAGTAATGACAACATTTGATTCTGCATTTTGCATTTGCACATGTCTCCTTAATTTTTTTCAATGCAAAATGTATCAGTGGCAAATTAAAACATGGTCCCTGTGTGTCCTGGGGCACTGGCGCTTTCTTGCCCTTCTTGCCATGCAGTACCAAAAATTAGTGAAAATAATAATAATTAAAAAAACAACACAAAAAACCCAGACCTGTTGAGTCACTGAAATTATTTAAAAATGTTATCCATAAGAAACATGTACGTGCTTTTAAGAACTACATTTAAAGTCCTAAAATTCTGGTGGCTTCTTCATCATGGTTTTACAGGCAATTATCAGTTAGGCTTTTGACATCGTGCACAAATACCCTCCTGATAAATTTTGCTTTGATAAATTTTGCTTTAATAAATTTACTTTAAATATGTCCCATGTCAATACAGCCATGTATTCATGTGAAAGTGCTATTAGCCTTCCTCGAAAATAAAATATATTTCACAATTTCTTTTATAAGATGCTGCTTAGCTTCTTACTAATCTGATTCAGTTTAAATATAAAAGTGCAGAGCTATCAACATTTAAACTAAAAATAAGGACAGTAATGCAAAAATCAGCCTTGATTTACTAAAATATTCCTTACTACTGGAAATCTGTGCCTAAAAAGGTAACACTAAGGAAAAGAAAATAATTATTATTA
>NW_009943262.1:0-7595 GCF_000696875.1 Nestor notabilis
TATATGTACACACACACATATTCACACATTTTTTAATCACCTACCTTTTCTACTTGTGGTCATGTCTAGTCAGGCTTAGTGGAAATAACCGAAGTATCTTTTGAAAATGGAGTTTACTACATGAACAAAAATTGGAAATCACTATGAGAACAGCCTGCACTTGCTCATTACTACATTAAAAGGTTGCTCCTGAGATGACCAGGGCAGCCTTGGCAGTCTGCAGAGTGAGCATGCCAAGCGCTGCTTCGCATAAACAGAAAACTCCTAAAATGAATTATGATATTGAAGTCTAATTTGTCTCTTTTCTTAAAACTGAATTTAAAACCCAATTATTACCCTGATAACCTTCCTTAGAAAACTGAGAACAACAAAGAAGATATTTGGATAGGTGCTGAATATAATAGGATTGTTGCACAGGATGGTTTTTCCGGTCCATTATTTCTGTGTGCATATACAGTTTTGTGTATTCATCTCATGCTGTGCGGGTAAAAAGCTGTGTAGATGAACAATAAATTATATGACAGAAGAAAAAGAACAAGACTTTCCCTAACTTTTTAGAAGAAAAATTGAAGAATAATTTTCTTTAAAAGTACAAAGCATTTTTCAGTAGGGAAAATAATTACTTACTCTGGAATGTGAGCAGGGCACTGGATACCTGACCTGTAATTTAGGAAAAAAGTGCAGGGTTTTTCATCAGTAATTATTACAGTAGAACCGTGGGGCCCCGGTTGAGACCAGGACTCTCTTGTGCTAGGCACTGTCTATCCAGCAAGAGATAGCCACTGCTGCAGGAATCTTGCAGCTAAGGCAGGGCAGATGGAAAAGAAGAAGGGAGGAAATGAAGGTAGAAAGAAGTGGTTAGCCCAAGGTCATGCTACTCCCTAATGGACATGCTGCTTTGAACTGGTAGACACTTCGTCTGAATTCAGCCTTTTGTAACATGGCATCCTTGATCAGAGAGGATGGTCATGATTTAAGTGGATAATGCCATTTGCCTGCATGAAAGAGCATCTTGAAAGATCCATCCCTTATACGGGCTATCCTGTACAACATGGGAATTGGGTACATAGATCTTCCTTCTAAGTTTCAGGCTACGTGCTGCTTAGTGTATGCAGTACATGAGAATACACATTTTTCGGGCCATAATGATTTAATGCTCAGCTCTTTGGTTTGCCTTAGTGTAATCAACTGAATATAAGATTCTTCAGACTACAAAGAATTTCTTGTGAAGTGAATCTTTGTCACTGAATTCTCATAGAGAAGGAACTATGTGTTAGTTTGAGAAAACATGAGCATCTTTAAATTCAGTTGCTCTTTTCAAATCCTGGACCTTAATTTTGCTTAGAAAAATAATAGTAATTCTTTGCTGCTTGAAATATTATGGCAGTCTACAAATTTACTAACTGAAGCAGGGATCAATTCTACCCCACCTGTATTCTACTTAGTTCCTATCTTACTGCATTGTGCTAAATTATCTCACTTTGTGAGTTCCAGTATACTATTTTAGGGATGAATCACTGAGCTAGTGTATGCTAGTGAGTGAGGCTAGTGGAACTGTCCCCAGGTAAGTAAGCACTTGTGTTCTTTTTTGCCCCTGAAATGAGGGGCATGTCCGGTGGTTCCGTACCACTGCCACGTGTGTTCCTTTGCACAGTGACAGACCAAATAGATTTACGCTTAATTCTCCAAGCTCACAGAGGCAATGGGGAAAAGAAGAATGTGTGGAATTTGCAGTGCTATGTGTAGCAGCTCTGCTTCAGTGGGCGAAAATTTATGTGGGGTATTAGAGTTGGCAAAATGGTAGGGACAGAAGAGAAGCTGTGATGTATTTGATTGTATAGCAGTAGAGAGGCCCCATCATTACCCACCATACTGGCCTTTCCTCGTGACACCCTAGGATGCAGATGAATTAAAAGGGTGAAGGGAAGGCAGCACAGAACCTTTTTCATCTTGAAAGACACTGCCATCAAATTACTTTTTCAGGCTGTTTTCTTTTACTGCCTTTTGCAGTGTGGTAGTTCAGAAGCAGTGGGAGGTGTCTATCCCTGCCATTTTTTCTCTTGGTTACCACACATTGAGAATGGAAACCTGAGTGGCTGAGACATCTCTGTGCTTTAATGTGTGTAACAGAGATGTGTATGACTCATATGGAACTTGTGGCACAAACTTGGTCAAAATCCTGAAATTATCTATGGAAGCACCAGGGTGTATCAAGAAATAATGCAGTTTTTTGCCAGTGTCGTATTCATTGTGGAGAGGCAGCCAGCTCATTTAGTGCTGCTTGTGTAATAAAACCCTGGTGCACAAATATGTTTGAGAATGCAGGTCATGGTATTCAAATACATGAAATTCTAGTGGGCATTTGAGAGAACATTCACTAGTTGCAGTGATTTCATAGACTTTGTCCTTGCTTGCTGTTAGGAGCATTCTATAATTTTCCTGTTGCACAGCCAGAAAACCAAAATGATACCATTTGCATTAATTACTAATAGCTTTTCTACAGGCTACTGGACTCTCTCTGTCTCTCTCTATATATAACAATAAAAAGAGAGCTGTGTTGATTGACTGTAGTTTGTTTGATGTAATCCACATTTTATGTTTAAGCTTTTCCTCGCTTCTAAGAGATGTTTTATTCTTGTTATCCTTTGGATAAGTAAGAGCAATCCTGATGCCAAAGCCCAGTAAAGACTAGACGCTTAACTACTTACCACAAGGTAAACTCACTGAGGTCAAACAGTAGTTCCACCTGGTGTTGAACCCTCTAAGTTTACCTTGTGGTAAAACCTGAGTCTTCATTGTGCTTTTATCCTGGAATTGCTCCTGCACACCACGGGGCCTGCTCCTTGTAATGCTTTTATCTTGGGACAGTTCATGGGAGTGCTGCTGAGTGACGAAAAATGCTGCTATTTTAGCAGTGGAGGCAAGTCCTTTGTTTCAGCATAGAAAACATGATTTCCATCCACACAGACTTCAAAAGAAACAGTGGGAATTCTTGAGAGCCTGATTATCATAGCATAATCACATTATCAGAGAGATTAGAAGCACTTTACTGTGTCTTTATGGTTTAGTGACACTCTAAGGCACTGGACAGAATCTTCAAGTGCTGTTAAAATCTTTCTTGTAGGGCACTGCTGCAAAGGAGAGTTTTTCACCTGCAGGACCTGAAATCAGAGAGCACATGTTTAATCCTTCTGTCAGAGAGCTGCAGAACTTGTAGTTACTGGTCTTCGCTGTCTCATCTAGATGTATTTCTCAAAGTGACCTGCAGCAGAGCACAACAAAAGCCTCCTAAAATGTTAATTCCTATCAGTTCCAGTCATCGTGAAACACTGTTGTCAACCAGGCAATCAAACTAATTGAATACCGAAGTGTCAGCAAGTCAAACAAGTGAGGAATTCACAGCATTTTTTCTCTAGAAACCTTGGTGCATTCTTGGATGCTGTTGCTTGTGTGAGTGGTGACTGGCAGGAACAGTAACATGCCTAGTTTTAGGGTACGTCTCTCCCCTGCTGTGTTGCCTTGAGGTAAACAGTTCACAACCCTTGTCTTGTCAGATGTTGCCTGAAAGACTCTGAGTAGCTTGTGACTGTGGGAAATTAAGAAGTTAAAGCTAAGACTGCAAGTGAGAACAACGCATGTGATTTGTGTAACATTTTCCTTGTTGTGTATGGTTGTCAAGGCCCACTGAAGGTTTCGGGGGATTAATGTTATGATCATATGGTTCCCAATATAAAGGATTCCATTGATGATTAGCCCAGAGAGCTAAAAATAATCAACAGAAAAGCCTTTTCAGATGGGAATCTGTGCCTCTGAAAGGGTGCTGTATGGACAGTATCTAGACAGAAAATGTATGAAACATAAAACATGCACTTGACCTCTGTTAAAAGGCCAGGATGAAACAGTCACAACAGAAAGAGTGACACCAGAAGAATTGCTGCTTCAGTAGTGAAGAAACATGGAAGATGGGATAAAATGGTTTAGCCTGAACAAGTACTAAAAATTATCCTGGAAAAAGAATTTTTAAAATCAGTTACAGTTTGTTTCATTTTGTTTTATTATTATCACGTAAAAATGCATTTTTAATATAAAGTCTTTTACCTGCCAAGCTCTGGAGTCAGGACTTTGTGTTTCTCCAGCTGAGATTACTAAAACACTTGCAGCAGGGAGCTGCATTCCTTCTGCTGGTTTAAGGAGTTAGGGAAAAGAGAAACACACTACTGTGGGCATGAGCATAGGGGAGGATTGAAAGGAGGGAGATTTGGGGTTTTTTTAACTTCCTCCTCCATTCTGTATCTTTTAATGTGAAGGTTTAATTCTTTGCATGGACAACTTCATGTAGTCCACTTCCTTGCCAATAGAAAGCATAGCCCTAAACTGTCATTTTCTACTGCTGCTCTGGGACATTAGACTCTGCAGATCTCTTTCAGGGTCTTTCAAAAGGAACCAAATAAGTCCAAAAATGTTTATAAAAAGCTTTTGTTTTAAGTGTTCAGCTGCCAAGAGGCAGCTCCTGAGGCTTATAAAAAATTAGAGCACCTACAGCAATTTCTTTTTTAAACCTTGGCCTGTTTCAGGAACAAGTACGGGACTGCTCTGCGCACCCGTGTACTGATAGAACCCCGAAGCTCGTCAGTCCCGTATGAGTCCCTGCAGCTGCAGAAAAGGCTGCCATCTGCGGGCGATGCTCAGTCATTGCACCCTTCTTGTGCTCGGGAAATCAAAATCCACACCCCAGCTGTCAGGCAGCCACAGTGGAATCAATCCCAGTCTTGAGCCAATCCTTGTACTAGTCTCAAATACTCAAAAGTATGTTTTCTGACTGCTTGTGACCCATGAACTTCTGCACCTTGTGTTACCTTTTTGTTGTGCTTCATCTAAAGCATAAGCAAGACTTTTTTGTACTCTGCAGCTTAGAAGTAGAGGTGCAAACTGAAGAAGCAGCAGCCAATTTGATCTCAAAACACTGTTGTCTTCCCCCATTCCTTCCTACAGCAATATAGGTAGTAATAAATCTTCCAGGAAAAAAGGGGAGATTTCTTACTAGTACTCATGACTTGCCTGAAATAATATCTAAAAGCTCTGAGAATGTACAGGGAAAACTGCATTAAAGATTGAGTTGAATAGAGTAATTGCAAAGGAGTTTGTAAACACAGTGCATTGATGTCTTTTTTCTTGTGTATTAGGGTCGACCAGGACCGATTGGGCTTCAAGGACCAATAGGTGCACCTGGATTTACTGGCCCAGAAGGTTTGCCAGGAGCAAAAGGTGAGAGAGGAGCAGTGGGCCCCCCTGGAGCAGCTGGACATAAAGGTGACAAGGTAGGATCAGCAGAGACTTTTCTGTCCATGCAGTAGATCTGTGGCTTTGTATATATATTTGAATAATTAAAGATAATATTGGACTATGTGCCCAGGGGTAAGAACACAGCAGTATTTCATTTAGTGTCTTTAGAAAATCCCTGCTTTTATTTTTGAATGAGAACACAGTTCCTAAAGCTGCTGAACAGTTACTCATCCTGGTAGATGAACCATCCCCAAATGAGCACTGCTGTTGCAAGTATTCTTTCACTTCATGTGTCCAGGAACAGATGGATGTTATTAATGCTATGTTCAGAGAGACCTGGGGGTAGTTCCTGTGTAGAAGATCCTGTGTTAGTGTCTAGAAGAGCAAAAGGAATGGGCACTAAATGAAACTCGTAATTCAGTTTTGCAGATCCAAAGTTACTTATAACAGAAAGAATATTATAAACTATGTCATTAAATGGAATAAGCTATAAGGTGTGGGTGTCAAAGAATGCGGTGTGCAAGAACAGGCAGAACAGCAAACATAAAAACGTCTTAATGCCCTTAAGATCTGCTCTGCTGTCTCTTTGTAGGAAGGAAGTATCAAAAAGGAAGTTTGGAGCTAGGCAAAAGAATGAATGGAAGTATGAACAAATACTTCCAGTAATAGAGAGTTCACATTGTGCACCAGGCATGTGTTCTCATCATGAGTTTTGGGTCGCATGCAGAGGACTCATTAAGTCTCATCGTATAAGCTGGAGCCATGTATATGCTCCCACCACAGACCCTGGCAGAGGCTGTGTAATGAATTTTAAAATGGGGAAGTCTGATACTGTCTGATGCAAGGACTGGGACGAGATTCCTACTGTCATGCCTGTGTGGTTGGACAAAAGGGATGTTTCAAGGACAACAGCTTGAAAGCTTCAAACACAGAGGAAGTCCTGCATGCTGTGCATGGTCTCTAAAATCTGAAGGACATCTGGGTCATCAGGACAAGGGCTTTCATTCTGGAACTATTCCAGAGCATCTTACCAGTCTACTTGAGGCAATGTACTCAGGTCATGTGTGCAAATAAGACAGTTTCTGTACCAGGACCTGTAGATCAGAGTTTGTCTGCCACCTTTTCCCAACTACTGATAGGTGAGCTAGCTAGATGAAACCAGCTCAACTGTACTTTCATTTGCTGCAGCTACACCCTCTTCTCATTTAATATTAGTCAGCACCTTGGAGTTCTATTACCCTTTCTCATAAGGGAAAGAACCAAATAAACTGGAAGTGGTGACAGTGAATATCATGGCTTCAGTGTTGTGTTCATGTGAAAGGCAGTGGAGGATTCAAAACAAGGACTGAGAGCTGATACGAATGATAGCATTTTCATAATTCTAGCAGGTGACACTGAAATCATTGAACCAGACTTTGGAAGACACAGAAACCCAGGATAGGAACTGGCCTTTAACAATTGGAACCAATTTCCTTGCGCTGAAAAAATCCCTTATATCTTCCAGAACTGCTGTTTCTGTCCACTGAAATGGATACATATGCAACACCAACATGCAATAAGATTTTGTCTTTTCAGCCCTCATGGAAGCAATACCTTTACCTTTCCAAAGCAAGAGTTTAAGCTGGATATTCAGCTGACTGTCTTACAGTCTGTTTTGCTGCTATCCAGAACAGAAGAACCAACAAAGTGGTAACTACTTGCAACTAAGCCAGGGATGGTCTGAAGTTAGTAGAGTGATCTACATGACTCTCGTGGTACTATCCAAGCATAGACAGAAAAACTTACGAAGTCCTGTTGAAACTCTTGGAAGGTCAAGTGTGACACTGAGAGTTAAGCTTACACTGGATTGTTTATTTTCCTGGCATCTTCTTTTCCCCAGATGTGCAGTAGGAGATTATATTTTTACTTTAAATTGCCTGATTAAAACATTCCTGAAACACTCATTTGGCATCCAGTCGAGCTCAGATGCTCAGTTCCCATCTTCACTGACCCCTGTGGTCAGAGAGAATCTGCATGAGAAAGTTTGCTCCTGAAAGCTAAAGTCCAAGGCCAAAAATGCTGGAGTGAAAAGTGTGTCACAGGTAATTGAAATACATGGTTGATGAAGTGAAATACAGTGTGTACTCTTTTTCTCCAGGGCCCAATGGGAGTTCCAGGATTTCAAGGCATCAACGGGATCCCAGTAAGTTTCCGTATGTAAATATAAATCACCAGAATGTTAGTCACAACCAAAAGCACATTGAGACTGTCCTAGCACAAGCATGGTATATCTTGTGCTTGCTTCTCTCTGTAGTGAAATGGCAGTGTTTGTT